>NW_026738251.1:0-22086 GCF_949786415.1 Peromyscus eremicus
CATGCAGATTTCTGGTCCTACGAGCAAGAGTTGTTTTCTGCTAAGAAGAGTCACTATTGCGCTCCCATTGCCATACACAGTGCAAATAGCACTCGCGTCTGTTCCCAGCAAGTACAGTGTATTGGACTGAAGAGAAGCTACTGTTCTGGTCAGTTTCCTAAGCAGAGTTGAACTAGATATGCCCCGTGTGTGTAGGAAGCACAGTTCTTTTGTTCTGAGCAAGCTCACTGTTCTGGCCCTATAGGAAACACAGGAGAGAAGAAGAGTGCTGTTTTCTCAAAAGCAGAGTGTGTTTCTTGCAAGGCGAGCTAGCGTTTGTTTCCCAGTCCTAAACGGAGTTGAATCCCATGCAGTTTCTGGTCCTACGAGCAAGAGTTGTTTTCTGCTAAGAAGAGTCACTATTGCGCTCCCATTGCCATACACAGTGCAAATAGCACTCGCGTCTGTTCCCAGCAAGTACAGTGTATTGGACTGAAGAGAAGCTACTGTTCTTGTCAGTTTCCTAAGCAGAGTTGAACTAGATATGCCCCGTGTGTGTAGGAAGCACAGTTCTTTTGTTCTGAGCAAGCTCACTGTTCTGGCCCTATAGGAAACACAGGAGAGTAGAAGAGTGCTGTTTTCTCAAAAGCAGAGTGTGTTTCTTGCAAGGCGAGCTAGCGTTTGTTTCCCAGTCCTAAACGGAGTTGAATCCCATGCAGTTTCTGGTCCTACGAGCAAGAGTTGTTTTCTGCTTAGAAGAGTCACTATTGCGCTCCCATTGCCATACACAGTGCAAATAGCACTCGCGTCTGTTCCCAGCAAGTACAGTGTATTGGACTGAAGAGAAGCTACTGTTCTGGTCAGTTTCCTAAGCAGAGTTGAACTAGATATGCCCCGTGTGTGTAGGAAGCACAGTTCTTTTGTTCTGAGCAAGCTCACTGTTCTGGCCCTATAGGAAACACAGGAGAGTAGAAGAGTGCTGTTTTCTCAAAAGCAGAGTGTGTTTCTTGCAAGGCGAGCTAGCGTTTGTTTCCCAGTCCTAAACGGAGTTGAATCCCATGCAGATTCTGGTCCTACGAGCAAGAGTTGTTTTCTGCTAAGAAGAGTCACTATTGCGCTCCCATTGCCATACACAGTGCAAATAGCACTCGCGTCTGTTCCCAGCAAGTACAGTGTATTGGACTGAAGAGAAGCTACTGTTCTGGTCAGTTTCCTAAGCAGAGTTGAACTAGATATGCCCCGTGTGTGTAGGAAGCACAGTTCTTTGGTTCTGAGCAAGCTCACTGTTCTGGCCCTATAGGAAACACAGGAGAGTAGAAGAGTGCTGTTTTCTCAAAAGCAGAGTGTGTTTCTTGCAAGGCGAGCTAGCGTTTGTTTCCCAGTCCTAAACGGAGTAGAATCCCATGCAGTTTCTGGTCCTACGAGCAAGAGTTGTTTTCTGCTAAGAAGAGTCACTATTGCGCTCCCATTGCCATACACAGTGCAAATAGCACTCGCGTCTGTTCCCAGCAAGTACAGTGTATTGGACTGAAGAGAAGCTACTGTTCTGGTCAGTTTCCTAAGCAGAGTTGAACTAGATATGCCCCGTGTGTGTAGGAAGCACAGTTCTTTGGTTCTGAGCAAGCTCACTGTTCTGGCCCTATAGGAAACACAGGAGAGTAGAAGAGTGCTGTTTTCTCAAAAGCAGAGTGTGTTTCTTGCAAGGCGAGCTAGCGTTTGTTTCCCAGTCCTAAACGGAGTTGAATCCCATGCAGTTTGTGGTCCTACGAGCAAGAGTTGTTTTCTGCTAAGAAGAGTCACTATTGCGCTCCCATTGCCATACACAGTGCAAATAGCACTCGCGTCTGTTCCCAGCAAGTACAGTGTATTGGACTGAAGAGAAGCTACTGTTCTGGTCAGTTTCCTAAGCAGAGTTGAACTAGATATGCCCCGTGTGTGTAGGAAGCACAGTTCTTTTGTTCTGAGCAAGCTCACTGTTCTGGCCCTATAGGAAACACAGGAGTGTAGAAGAGTGCTGTTTTCTCAAAAGCAGAGTGTGTTTCTTGCAAGGCGAGCTAGCGTTTGTTTCCCAGTCCTAAACGGAGTTGAATCCCATGCAGTTTCTGGTCCTACGAGCAAGAGTTGTTTTCTGCTAAGAAGAGTCACTATTGCGCTCCCATTGCCATACACAGTGCAAATAGCACTCGCGTCTGTTCCCAGCAAGTACAGTGTATTGGACTGAAGAGAAGCTACTGTTCTGGTCAGTTTCCTAAGCAGAGTTGACCTAGATATGCCCCGTGTGTGTAGGAAGCACAGTTCTTTTGTTCTGAGCAAGCTCACTGTTCTGGCCCTATAGGAAACACAGGAGAGTAGAAGAGTGCTGTTTTCTCAAAAGCAGAGTGTGTTTCTTGCAAGGCGAGCTAGCGTTTGTTTCCCAGTCCTAAACGGAGTTGAATCCCATGCAGTTTCTGGTCCTACGAGCAAGAGTTGTTTTCTGCTTAGAAGAGTCACTATTGCGCTCCCATTGCCATACACAGTGCAAATAGCACTCGCGTCTGTTCCCAGCAAGTACAGTGTATTGGACTGAAGAGAAGCTACTGTTCTTGTCAGTTTCCTAAGCAGAGTTGAACTAGATATGCCCCGTGTGTGTAGGAAGCACAGTTCTTTTGTTCTGAGCAAGCTCACTGTTCTGGCCCTATAGGAAACACAGGAGAGTAGAAGAGTGCTGTTTTCTCAAAAGCAGAGTGTGTTTCTTGCAAGGCGAGCTAGCGTTTGTTTCCCAGTCCTAAACGGAGTTGAATCCCATGCAGTTTGTGGTCCTACGAGCAAGAGTTGTTTTCTGCTAAGAAGAGTCACTATTGCGCTCCCATTGCCATACACAGTGCAAATAGCACTCGCGTCTGTTCCCAGCAAGTACAGTGTATTGGACTGAAGAGAAGCTACTGTTCTGGTCAGTTTCCTAAGCAGAGTTGAACTAGATATGCCCCGTGTGTGTAGGAAGCACAGTTTTTTTGTTCTGAGCAAGCTCACTGTTCTGGCCCTATAGGAAACACAGGAGAGTAGAAGAGTGCTGTTTTCTCAAAAGCAGAGTGTGTTTCTTGCAAGGTGAGCTAGCGTTTGTTTCCCAGTCCTAAACGGAGTTGAATCCCATGCAGTTTCTGGTCCTACGAGCAAGAGTTGTTTTCTGCTAAGAAGAGTCACTATTGCGCTCCCATTGCCATACACAGTGCAAATAGCACTCGCGTCTGTTCCCAGCAAGTACAGTGTATTGGACTGAAGAGAAGCTACTGTTCTGGTCAGTTTCCTAAGCAGAGTTGAACTAGATATGCCCCGTGTGTGTAGGAAGCACAGTTCTTTTGTTCTGAGCAAGCTCACTGTTCTGGCCCTATAGGAAACACAGGAGAGTAGAAGAGTGCTGTTTTCTCAAAAGCAGAGTGTGTTTCTTGCAAGGCGAGCTAGCGTTTGTTTCCCAGTCCTAAACGGAGTTGAATCCCATGCAGATTCTGGTCCTACGAGCAAGAGTTGTTTTCTGCTAAGAAGAGTCACTATTGCGCTCCCATTGCCATACACAGTGCAAATAGCACTCGCGTCTGTTCCCAGCAAGTACAGTGTATTGGACTGAAGAGAAGCTACTGTTCTGGTCAGTTTCCTAAGCAGAGTTGAACTAGATATGCCCCGTGTGTGTAGGAAGCACAGTTCTTTTGTTCTGAGCAAGCTCACTGTTCTGGCCCTATAGGAAACACAGGAGAGTAGAAGAGTGCTGTTTTCTCAAAAGCAGAGTGTGTTTCTTGCAAGGCGAGCTAGCGTTTGTTTCCCAGTCCTAAACGGAGTTGAATCCCATGCAGATTCTGGTCCTACGAGCAAGAGTTGTTTTCTGCTAAGAAGAGTCACTATTGCGCTCCCATTGCCATACACAGTGCAAATAGCACTCGCGTCTGTTCCCAGCAAGTACAGTGTATTGGACTGAAGAGAAGCTACTGTTCTGGTCAGTTTCCTAAGCAGAGTTGAACTAGATATGCCCCGTGTGTGTAGGAAGCACAGTTCTTTTGTTCTGAGCAAGCTCACTGTTCTGGCCCTATAGGAAACACAGGAGAGTAGAAGAGTGCTGTTTTCTCAAAAGCAGAGTGTGTTTCTTGCAAGGCGAGCTAGCGTTTGTTTCCCAGTCCTAAACGGAGTTGAATCCCATGCAGTTTGTGGTCCTACGAGCAAGAGTTGTTTTCTGCTAAGAAGAGTCACTATTGCGCTCCCATTGCCATACATAGTGCAAATAGCACTCGCGTCTGTTCCCAGCAAGTACAGTGTATTGGACTGAAGAGAAGCTACTGTTCTGGTCAGTTTCCTAAGCAGAGTTGAACTAGATATGCCCCGTGTGTGTAGGAAGCACAGTTCTTTTGTTCTGAGCAAGCTCACTGTTCTGGCCCTATAGGAAACACAGGAGAGTAGAAGAGTGCTGTTTTCTCAAAAGCAGAGTGTGTTTCTTGCAAGGCGAGCTAGCGTTTGTTTCCCAGTCCTAAACGGAGTTGAATCCCATGCAGATTCTGGTCCTACGAGCAAGAGTTGTTTTCTGCTAAGAAGAGTCACTATTGCGCTCCCATTGCCATACACAGTGCAAATAGCACTCGCGTCTGTTCCCAGCAAGTACAGTGTATTGGACTGAAGAGAAGCTACTGTTCTGGTCAGTTTCCTAAGCAGAGTTGAACTAGATATGCCCCGTGTGTGTAGGAAGCACAGTTCTTTTGTTCTGAGCAAGCTCACTGTTCTGGCCCTATAGGAAACACAGGAGAGTAGAAGAGTGCTGTTTTCTCAAAAGCAGAGTGTGTTTCTTGCAAGGCGAGCTAGCGTTTGTTTCCCAGTCCTAAACGGAGTTGAATCCCATGCAGTTTCTGGTCCTACGAGCAAGAGTTGTTTTCTGCTTAGAAGAGTCACTATTGCGCTCCCATTGCCATACACAGTGCAAATAGCACTCGCGTCTGTTCCCAGCAAGTACAGTGTATTGGACTGAAGAGAAGCTACTGTTCTGGTCAGTTTCCTAAGCAGAGTTGAACTAGATATGCCCCGTGTGTGTAGGAAGCACAGTTCTTTTGTTCTGAGCAAGCTCACTGTTCTGGCCCTATAGGAAACACAGGAGAGTAGAAGAGTGCTGTTTTCTCAAAAGCAGAGTGTGTTTCTTGCAAGGCGAGCTAGCGTTTGTTTCCCAGTCCTAAACGGAGTTGAATCCCATGCAGTTTCTGGTCCTACGAGCAAGAGTTGTTTTCTGCTTAGAAGAGTCACTATTGCGCTCCCATTGCCATACACAGTGCAAATAGCACTCGCGTCTGTTCCCAGCAAGTACAGTGTATTGGACTGAAGAGAAGCTACTGTTCTGGTCAGTTTCCTAAGCAGAGTTGAACTAGATATGCCCCGTGTGTGTAGGAAGCACAGTTCTTTTGTTCTGAGCAAGCTCACTGTTCTGGCCCTATAGGAAACACAGGAGAGTAGAAGAGTGCTGTTTTCTCAAAAGCAGAGTGTGTTTCTTGCAAGGCGAGCTAGCGTTTGTTTCCCAGTCCTAAACGGAGTTGAATCCCATGCAGTTTGTGGTCCTACGAGCAAGAGTTGTTTTCTGCTAAGAAGAGTCACTATTGCGCTCCCATTGCCATACACAGTGCAAATAGCACTCGCGTCTGTTCCCAGCAAGTACAGTGTATTGGACTGAAGAGAAGCTACTGTTCTTGTCAGTTTCCTAAGCAGAGGTGAACTAGATATGCCCCGTGTGTGTAGGAAGCACAGTTCTTTTGTTCTGAGCAAGCTCACTGTTCTGGCCCTATAGGAAACACAGGAGTGTAGAAGAGTGCTGTTTTCTCAAAAGCAGAGTGTGTTTCTTGCAAGGCGAGCTAGCGTTTGTTTCCCAGTCCTAAATGGAGTTGAATCCCATGCAGTTTCTGGTCCTACGAGCAAGAGTTGTTTTCTGCTTAGAAGAGTCACTATTGCGCTCCCATTGCCATACACAGTGCAAATAGCACTCGCGTCTGTTCCCAGCAAGTACAGTGTATTGGACTGAAGAGAAGCTACTGTTCTGGTCAGTTTCCTAAGCAGAGTTGAACTAGATATGCCCCGTGTGTGTAGGAAGCACAGTTCTTTTGTTCTGAGCAAGCTCACTGTTCTGGCCCTATAGGAAACACAGGAGAGTAGAAGAGTGCTGTTTTCTCAAAAGCAGAGTGTGTTTCTTGCAAGGCGAGCTAGCGTTTGTTTCCCAGTCCTAAACGGAGTTGAATCCCATGCAGATTCTGGTCCTACGAGCAAGAGTTGTTTTCTGCTAAGAAGAGGCACTATTGCGCTCCCATTGCCATACACAGTGCAAATAGCACTCGCGTCTGTTCCCAGCAAGTACAGTGTATTGGACTGAAGAGAAGCTACTGTTCTGGTCAGTTTCCTAAGCAGAGTTGAACTAGATATGCCCCGTGTGTGTAGGAAGCACAGTTCTTTTGTTCTGAGCAAGCTCACTGTTCTGGCCCTATAGGAAACACAGGAGAGTAGAAGAGTGCTGTTTTCTCAAAAGCAGAGTGTGTTTCTTGCAAGGCGAGCTAGCGTTTGTTTCCCAGTCCTAAACGGAGTTGAATCCCATGCAGTTTCTGGTCCTACGAGCAAGAGTTGTTTTCTGCTTAGAAGAGTCACTATTGCGCTCCCATTGCCATACACAGTGCAAATAGCACTCGCGTCTGTTCCCAGCAAGTACAGTGTATTGGACTGAAGAGAAGCTACTGTTCTTGTCAGTTTCCTAAGCAGAGTTGAACTAGATATGCCCCGTGTGTGTAGGAAGCACAGTTGTTTTGTTCTGAGCAAGCTCACTGTTCTGGCCCTATAGGAAACACAGGAGAGTAGAAGAGTGCTGTTTTCTCAAAAGCAGAGTGTGTTTCTTGCAAGGCGAGCTAGCGTTTGTTTCCCAGTCCTAAACGGAGTTGAATCCCATGCAGTTTGTGGTCCTACGAGCAAGAGTTGTTTTCTGCTAAGAAGAGTCACTATTGCGCTCCCATTGCCATACACAGTGCAAATAGCACTCGCGTCTGTTCCCAGCAAGTACAGTGTATTGGACTGAAGAGAAGCTACTGTTCTGGTCAGTTTCCTAAGCAGAGTTGAACTAGATATGCCCCGTGTGTGTAGGAAGCACAGTTTTTTTGTTCTGAGCAAGCTCACTGTTCTGGCCCTATAGGAAACACAGGAGAGTAGAAGAGTGCTGTTTTCTCAAAAGCAGAGTGTGTTTCTTGCAAGGCGAGCTAGCGTTTGTTTCCCAGTCCTAAACGGAGTTGAATCCCATGCAGTTTCTGGTCCTACGAGCAAGAGTTGTTTTCTGCTAAGAAGAGTCACTATTGCGCTCCCATTGCCATACACAGTGCAAATAGCACTCGCGTCTGTTCCCAGCAAGTACAGTGTATTGGACTGAAGAGAAGCTACTGTTCTGGTCAGTTTCCTAAGCAGAGTTGAACTAGATATGCCCCGTGTGTGTAGGAAGCACAGTTGTTTTGTTCTGAGCAAGCTCACTGTTCTGGCCCTATAGGAAACACAGGAGAGTAGAAGAGTGCTGTTTTCTCAAAAGCAGAGTGTGTTTCTTGCAAGGCGAGCTAGCGTTTGTTTCCCAGTCCTAAACGCAGTTGAATCCCATGCAGTTTCTGGTCCTACGAGCAAGAGTTGTTTTCTGCTAAGAAGAGTCACTATTGCGCTCCCATTGCCATACACAGTGCAAATAGCACTCGCGTCTGTTCCCAGCAAGTACAGTGTATTGGACTGAAGAGAAGCTACTGTTCTGGTCAGTTTCCTAAGCAGAGTTGAACTAGATATGCCCCGTGTGTGTAGGAATCACAGTTCTTTTGTTCTGAGCAAGCTCACTGTTCTGGCCCTATAGGAAACACAGGAGAGTAGAAGAGTGCTGTTCTCTCAAAAGCAGAGTGTGTTTCTTGCAAGGCGAGCTAGCGTTTGTTTCCCAGTCCTAAACGGAGTAGAATCCCATGCAGATTCTGGTCCTACGAGCAAGAGTTGTTTTCTGCTAAGAAGAGTCACTATTGCGCTCCCATTGCCATATACAGTGCAAAAAGCACTCGCGTCTGTTCCCAGCAAGTACAGTGTATTGGACTGAAGAGAAGCTACTGTTCTTGTCAGTTTCCTAAGCAGAGTTGAACTAGATATGCCCCGTGTGTGTAGGAAGCACAGTTCTTTTGTTCTGAGCAAGCTCACTGTTCTGGCCCTATAGGAAACACAGGAGAGTAGAAGAGTGCTGTTTTCTCAAAAGCAGAGTGTGTTTCTTGCAAGGCGAGCTAGCGTTTGTTTCCCAGTCCTAAACGGAGTTGAATCCCATGCAGTTTCTGGTCCTACGAGCAAGAGTTGTTTTCTGCTAAGAAGAGTCACTATTGCGCTCCCATTGCCATACACAGTGCAAATAGCACTCGCGTCTGTTCCCAGCAAGTACAGTGTATTGGACTGAAGAGAAGCTACTGTTCTGGTCAGTTTCCTAAGCAGAGTTGAACTAGATATGCCCCGTGTGTGTAGGAAGCACAGTTCTTTTGTTCTGAGCAAGCTCACTGTTCTGGCCCTATAGGAAACACAGGAGAGTAGAAGAGTGCTGTTTTCTCAAAAGCAGAGTGTGTTTCTTGCAAGGCGAGCTAGCGTTTGTTTCCCAGTCCTAAACGGAGTTGAATCCCATGCAGATTCTGGTCCTACGAGCAAGAGTTGTTTTCTGCTAAGAAGAGTCACTATTGCGCTCCCATTGCCATACACAGTGCAAATAGCACTCGCGTCTGTTCCCAGCAAGTACAGTGTATTGGACTGAAGAGAAGCTACTGTTCTGGTCAGTTTCCTAAGCAGAGTTGAACTAGATATGCCCCGTGTGTGTAGGAAGCACAGTTCTTTTGTTCTGAGCAAGCTCACTGTTCTGGCCCTATAGGAAACACAGGAGAGAAGAAGAGTGCTGTTTTCTCAAAAGCAGAGTGTGTTTCTTGCAAGGCGAGCTAGCGTTTGTTTCCCAGTCCTAAACGGAGTTGAATCCCATGCAGTTTCTGGTCCTACGAGCAAGAGTTGTTTTCTGCTAAGAAGAGTCACTATTGCGCTCCCATTGCCATACACAGTGCAAATAGCACTCGCGTCTGTTCCCAGCAAGTACAGTGTATTGGACTGAAGAGAAGCTACTGTTCTTGTCAGTTTCCTAAGCAGAGTTGAACTAGATATGCCCCGTGTGTGTAGGAAGCACAGTTCTTTTGTTCTGAGCAAGCTCACTGTTCTGGCCCTATAGGAAACACAGGAGAGTAGAAGAGTGCTGTTTTCTCAAAAGCAGAGTGTGTTTCTTGCAAGGCGAGCTAGCGTTTGTTTCCCAGTCCTAAACGGAGTTGAATCCCATGCAGTTTCTGGTCCTACGAGCAAGAGTTGTTTTCTGCTTAGAAGAGTCACTATTGCGCTCCCATTGCCATACACAGTGCAAATAGCACTCGCGTCTGTTCCCAGCAAGTACAGTGTATTGGACTGAAGAGAAGCTACTGTTCTGGTCAGTTTCCTAAGCAGAGTTGAACTAGATATGCCCCGTGTGTGTAGGAAGCACAGTTCTTTTGTTCTGAGCAAGCTCACTGTTCTGGCCCTATAGGAAACACAGGAGAGTAGAAGAGTGCTGTTTTCTCAAAAGCAGAGTGTGTTTCTTGCAAGGCGAGCTAGCGTTTGTTTCCCAGTCCTAAACGGAGTTGAATCCCATGCAGATTCTGGTCCTACGAGCAAGAGTTGTTTTCTGCTAAGAAGAGTCACTATTGCGCTCCCATTGCCATACACAGTGCAAATAGCACTCGCGTCTGTTCCCAGCAAGTACAGTGTATTGGACTGAAGAGAAGCTACTGTTCTGGTCAGTTTCCTAAGCAGAGTTGAACTAGATATGCCCCGTGTGTGTAGGAAGCACAGTTCTTTGGTTCTGAGCAAGCTCACTGTTCTGGCCCTATAGGAAACACAGGAGAGTAGAAGAGTGCTGTTTTCTCAAAAGCAGAGTGTGTTTCTTGCAAGGCGAGCTAGCGTTTGTTTCCCAGTCCTAAACGGAGTAGAATCCCATGCAGTTTCTGGTCCTACGAGCAAGAGTTGTTTTCTGCTAAGAAGAGTCACTATTGCGCTCCCATTGCCATACACAGTGCAAATAGCACTCGCGTCTGTTCCCAGCAAGTACAGTGTATTGGACTGAAGAGAAGCTACTGTTCTGGTCAGTTTCCTAAGCAGAGTTGAACTAGATATGCCCCGTGTGTGTAGGAAGCACAGTTCTTTGGTTCTGAGCAAGCTCACTGTTCTGGCCCTATAGGAAACACAGGAGAGTAGAAGAGTGCTGTTTTCTCAAAAGCAGAGTGTGTTTCTTGCAAGGCGAGCTAGCGTTTGTTTCCCAGTCCTAAACGGAGTTGAATCCCATGCAGTTTGTGGTCCTACGAGCAAGAGTTGTTTTCTGCTAAGAAGAGTCACTATTGCGCTCCCATTGCCATACACAGTGCAAATAGCACTCGCGTCTGTTCCCAGCAAGTACAGTGTATTGGACTGAAGAGAAGCTACTGTTCTGGTCAGTTTCCTAAGCAGAGTTGAACTAGATATGCCCCGTGTGTGTAGGAAGCACAGTTCTTTTGTTCTGAGCAAGCTCACTGTTCTGGCCCTATAGGAAACACAGGAGTGTAGAAGAGTGCTGTTTTCTCAAAAGCAGAGTGTGTTTCTTGCAAGGCGAGCTAGCGTTTGTTTCCCAGTCCTAAACGGAGTTGAATCCCATGCAGTTTCTGGTCCTACAAGCAAGAGTTGTTTTCTGCTAAGAAGAGTCACTATTGCGCTCCCATTGCCATACACAGTGCAAATAGCACTCGCGTCTGTTCCCAGCAAGTACAGTGTATTGGACTGAAGAGAAGCTACTGTTCTGGTCAGTTTCCTAAGCAGAGTTGACCTAGATATGCCCCGTGTGTGTAGGAAGCACAGTTCTTTTGTTCTGAGCAAGCTCACTGTTCTGGCCCTATAGGAAACACAGGAGAGTAGAAGAGTGCTGTTTTCTCAAAAGCAGAGTGTGTTTCTTGCAAGGCGAGCTAGCGTTTGTTTCCCAGTCCTAAAC
Organism: Peromyscus eremicus; assembly: GCF_949786415.1. Taxonomy (NCBI): domain Eukaryota; kingdom Metazoa; phylum Chordata; class Mammalia; order Rodentia; family Cricetidae; genus Peromyscus; species Peromyscus eremicus. Next base: position 11,030 of record NW_026738251.1, read on the forward strand.
GGAGTTGAATCCCATGCAGTTTCTGGTCCTACGAGCAAGAGTTGTTTTCTGCTTAGAAGAGTCACTATTGCGCTCCCATTGCCATACACAGTGCAAATAGCACTCGCGTCTGTTCCCAGCAAGTACAGTGTATTGGACTGAAGAGAAGCTACTGTTCTTGTCAGTTTCCTAAGCAGAGTTGAACTAGATATGCCCCGTGTGTGTAGGAAGCACAGTTCTTTTGTTCTGAGCAAGCTCACTGTTCTGGCCCTATAGGAAACACAGGAGAGTAGAAGAGTGCTGTTTTCTCAAAAGCAGAGTGTGTTTCTTGCAAGGCGAGCTAGCGTTTGTTTCCCAGTCCTAAACGGAGTTGAATCCCATGCAGATTCTGGTCCTACGAGCAAGAGTTGTTTTCTGCTAAGAAGAGTCACTATTGCGCTCCCATTGCCATACACAGTGCAAATAGCACTCGCGTCTGTTCCCAGCAAGTACAGTGTATTGGACTGAAGAGAAGCTACTGTTCTGGTCAGTTTCCTAAGCAGAGTTGAACTAGATATGCCCCGTGTGTGTAGGAAGCACAGTTCTTTTGTTCTGAGCAAGCTCACTGTTCTGGCCCTATAGGAAACACAGGAGAGTAGAAGAGTGCTGTTTTCTCAAAAGCAGAGTGTGTTTCTTGCAAGGCGAGCTAGCGTTTGTTTCCCAGTCCTAAACGGAGTTGAATCCCATGCAGTTTGTGGTCCTACGAGCAAGAGTTGTTTTCTGCTAAGAAGAGTCACTATTGCGCTCCCATTGCCATACACAGTGCAAATAGCACTCGCGTCTGTTCCCAGCAAGTACAGTGTATTGGACTGAAGAGAAGCTACTGTTCTGGTCAGTTTCCTAAGCAGAGTTGAACTAGATATGCCCCGTGTGTGTAGGAAGCACAGTTTTTTTGTTCTGAGCAAGCTCACTGTTCTGGCCCTATAGGAAACACAGGAGAGTAGAAGAGTGCTGTTTTCTCAAAAGCAGAGTGTGTTTCTTGCAAGGTGAGCTAGCGTTTGTTTCCCAGTCCTAAACGGAGTTGAATCCCATGCAGTTTCTGGTCCTACGAGCAAGAGTTGTTTTCTGCTAAGAAGAGTCACTATTGCGCTCCCATTGCCATACACAGTGCAAATAGCACTCGCGTCTGTTCCCAGCAAGTACAGTGTATTGGACTGAAGAGAAGCTACTGTTCTGGTCAGTTTCCTAAGCAGAGTTGAACTAGATATGCCCCGTGTGTGTAGGAAGCACAGTTCTTTTGTTCTGAGCAAGCTCACTGTTCTGGCCCTATAGGAAACACAGGAGAGTAGAAGAGTGCTGTTTTCTCAAAAGCAGAGTGTGTTTCTTGCAAGGCGAGCTAGCGTTTGTTTCCCAGTCCTAAACGGAGTTGAATCCCATGCAGATTCTGGTCCTACGAGCAAGAGTTGTTTTCTGCTAAGAAGAGTCACTATTGCGCTCCCATTGCCATACACAGTGCAAATAGCACTCGCGTCTGTTCCCAGCAAGTACAGTGTATTGGACTGAAGAGAAGCTACTGTTCTGGTCAGTTTCCTAAGCAGAGTTGAACTAGATATGCCCCGTGTGTGTAGGAAGCACAGTTCTTTTGTTCTGAGCAAGCTCACTGTTCTGGCCCTATAGGAAACACAGGAGAGTAGAAGAGTGCTGTTTTCTCAAAAGCAGAGTGTGTTTCTTGCAAGGCGAGCTAGCGTTTGTTTCCCAGTCCTAAACGGAGTTGAATCCCATGCAGATTCTGGTCCTACGAGCAAGAGTTGTTTTCTGCTAAGAAGAGTCACTATTGCGCTCCCATTGCCATACACAGTGCAAATAGCACTCGCGTCTGTTCCCAGCAAGTACAGTGTATTGGACTGAAGAGAAGCTACTGTTCTGGTCAGTTTCCTAAGCAGAGTTGAACTAGATATGCCCCGTGTGTGTAGGAAGCACAGTTCTTCTGTTCTGAGCAAGCTCACTGTTCTGGCCCTATAGGAAACACAGGAGAGTAGAAGAGTGCTGTTTTCTCAAAAGCAGAGTGTGTTTCTTGCAAGGCGAGCTAGCGTTTGTTTCCCAGTCCTAAACGGAGTAGAATCCCATGCAGTTTCTGGTCCTACGAGCAAGAGTTGTTTTCTGCTAAGAAGAGTCACTATTGCGCTCCCATTGCCATACACAGTGCAAATAGCACTCGCGTCTGTTCCCAGCAAGTACAGTGTATTGGACTGAAGAGAAGCTACTGTTCTGGTCAGTTTCCTAAGCAGAGTTGAACTAGATATGCCCCGTGTGTGTAGGAAGCACAGTTCTTTTGTTCTGAGCAAGCTCACTCTTCTGGCCCTATAGGAAACACAGGAGAGTAGAAGAGTGCTGTTTTCTCAAAAGCAGAGTGTGTTTCTTGCAAGGCGAGCTAGCGTTTGTTTCCCGGTCCTAAACGGAGTTGAATCCCATGCAGTTTCTGGTCCTACGAGCAAGAGTTCTTTTCTGCTTAGAAGAGTCACTATTGCGCTCCCATTGCCATACACAGTGCAAATAGCACTCGCGTCTGTTCCCAGCAAGTACAGTGTATTGGACTGAAGAGAAGCTACTGTTCTGGTCAGTTTCCTAAGCAGAGTTGAACTAGATATGCCCCGTGTGTGTAGGAAGCACAGTTCTTTTGTTCTGAGCAAGCTCACTGTTCTGGCCCTATAGGAAACACAGGAGAGTAGAAGAGTGCTGTTTTCTCAAAAGCAGAGTGTGTTTCTTGCAAGGCGAGATATCGTTTGTTTCCCAGTCCTAAACGGAGTTGAATCCCATGCAGATTCTGGTCCTACGAGCAAGAGTTGTTTTCTGCTAAGAAGAGTCACTATTGCGCTCCCATTGCCATACACAGTGCAAATAGCACTCGCGTCTGTTCCCAGCAAGTACAGTGTATTGGACTGAAGAGAAGCTACTGTTCTGGTCAGTTTTTTAAGCAGAGTTGAACTAGATATGCCCCGTGTGTGTAGGAAGCACAGTTCTTTGGTTCTGAGCAAGCTCACTGTTCTGGCCCTATAGGAAACACAGGAGAGTAGAAGAGTGCTGTTTTCTCAAAAGCAGAGTGTGTTTCTTGCAAGGCGAGCTAGCGTTTGTTTCCCAGTCCTAAACGGAGTAGAATCCCATGCAGTTTCTGGTCCTACGAGCAAGAGTTGTTTTCTGCTAAGAAGAGTCACTATTGCGCTCCCATTGCCATACACAGTGCAAATAGCACTCGCGTCTGTTCCCAGCAAGTACAGTGTATTGGACTGAAGAGAAGCTACTGTTCTGGTCAGTTTCCTAAGCAGAGATGAACTAGATATGCCCCGTGTGTGTAGGAAGCACAGTTCTTTTGTTCTGAGCAAGCTCACTGTTCTGGCCCTATAGGAAACACAGGAGAGTAGAAGAGTGCTGTTTTCTCAAAAGCAGAGTGTGTTTCTTGCAAGGCGAGCTAGCGTTTGTTTCCCAGTCGTAAACGGAGTTGAATCCCATGCAGTTTCTGGTCCTACGAGCAAGAGTTGTTTTCTGCTAAGAAGAGTCACTATTGCGCTCCCATTGCCATACACAGTGCAAATAGCACTCGCGTCTGTTCCCAGCAAGTACAGTGTATTGGACTGAAGAGAAGCTACTGTTCTGGTCAGTTTCCTAAGCAGAGTTGAACTAGATATGCCCCGTGTGTGTAGGAAGCACAGTTCTTTTGTTCTGAGCAAGCTCACTGTTCTGGCCCTATAGGAAACACAGGAGAGTAGAAGAGTGCTGTTTTCTCAAAAGCAGAGTGTGTTTCTTGCAAGGCGAGCTAGCGTTTGTTTCCCAGTCCTAAACGGAGTTGAATCCCATGCAGATTCTGGTCCTACGAGCAAGAGTTGTTTTCTGCTAAGAAGAGTCACTATTGCGCTCCCATTGCCATACACAGTGCAAATAGCACTCGCGTCTGTTCCCAGCAAGTACAGTGTATTGGACTGAAGAGAAGCTACTGTTCTGGTCAGTTTCCTAAGCAGAGTTGAACTAGATATGCCCCGTGTGTGTAGGAAGCACAGTTCTTTGGTTCTGAGCAAGCTCACTGTTCTGGCCCTATAGGAAACACAGGAGAGTAGAAGAGTGCTGTTTTCTCAAAAGCAGAGTGTGTTTCTTGCAAGGCGAGCTAGCGTTTGTTTCCCAGTCCTAAACGGAGTAGAATCCCATGCAGTTTCTGGTCCTACGAGCAAGAGTTGTTTTCTGCTAAGAAGAGTCACTATTGCGCTCCCATTGCCATACACAGTGCAAATAGCACTCGCGTCTGTTCCCAGCAAGTACAGTGTATTGGACTGAAGAGAAGCTACTGTTCTGGTCAGTTTCCTAAGCAGAGTTGAACTAGATATGCCCCGTGTGTGTAGGAAGCACAGTTCTTTGGTTCTGAGCAAGCTCACTGTTCTGGCCCTATAGGAAACACAGGAGAGTAGAAGAGTGCTGTTTTCTCAAAAGCAGAGTGTGTTTCTTGCAAGGCGAGCTAGCGTTTGTTTCCCAGTCCTAAACGGAGTTGAATCCCATGCAGTTTGTGGTCCTACGAGCAAGAGTTGTTTTCTGCTAAGAAGAGTCACTATTGCGCTCCCATTGCCATACACAGTGCAAATAGCACTCGCGTCTGTTCCCAGCAAGTACAGTGTATTGGACTGAAGAGAAGCTACTGTTCTGGTCAGTTTCCTAAGCAGAGTTGAACTAGATATGCCCCGTGTGTGTAGGAAGCACAGTTCTTTTGTTCTGAGCAAGCTCACTGTTCTGGCCCTATAGGAAACACAGGAGTGTAGAAGAGTGCTGTTTTCTCAAAAGCAGAGTGTGTTTCTTGCAAGGCGAGCTAGCGTTTGTTTCCCAGTCCTAAACGGAGTTGAATCCCATGCAGTTTCTGGTCCTACGAGCAAGAGTTGTTTTCTGCTAAGAAGAGTCACTATTGCGCTCCCATTGCCATACACAGTGCAAATAGCACTCGCGTCTGTTCCCAGCAAGTACAGTGTATTGGACTGAAGAGAAGCTACTGTTCTGGTCAGTTTCCTAAGCAGAGTTGACCTAGATATGCCCCGTGTGTGTAGGAAGCACAGTTCTTTTGTTCTGAGCAAGCTCACTGTTCTGGCCCTATAGGAAACACAGGAGAGTAGAAGAGTGCTGTTTTCTCAAAAGCAGAGTGTGTTTCTTGCAAGGCGAGCTAGCGTTTGTTTCCCAGTCCTAAACGGAGTTGAATCCCATGCAGTTTCTGGTCCTACGAGCAAGAGTTGTTTTCTGCTTAGAAGAGTCACTATTGCGCTCCCATTGCCATACACAGTGCAAATAGCACTCGCGTCTGTTCCCAGCAAGTACAGTGTATTGGACTGAAGAGAAGCTACTGTTCTTGTCAGTTTCCTAAGCAGAGTTGAACTAGATATGCCCCGTGTGTGTAGGAAGCACAGTTCTTTTGTTCTGAGCAAGCTCACTGTTCTGGCCCTATAGGAAACACAGGAGAGTAGAAGAGTGCTGTTTTCTCAAAAGCAGAGTGTGTTTCTTGCAAGGCGAGCTAGCGTTTGTTTCCCAGTCCTAAACGGAGTTGAATCCCATGCAGATTCTGGTCCTACGAGCAAGAGTTGTTTTCTGCTAAGAAGAGTCACTATTGCGCTCCCATTGCCATACACAGTGCAAATAGCACTCGCGTCTGTTCCCAGCAAGTACAGTGTATTGGACTGAAGAGAAGCTACTGTTCTGGTCAGTTTCCTAAGCAGAGTTGAACTAGATATGCCCCGTGTGTGTAGGAAGCACAGTTCTTTTGTTCTGAGCAAGCTCACTGTTCTGGCCCTATAGGAAACACAGGAGAGTAGAAGAGTGCTGTTTTCTCAAAAGCAGAGTGTGTTTCTTGCAAGGCGAGCTAGCGTTTGTTTCCCAGTCCTAAACGGAGTTGAATCCCATGCAGTTTGTGGTCCTACGAGCAAGAGTTGTTTTCTGCTAAGAAGAGTCACTATTGCGCTCCCATTGCCATACACAGTGCAAATAGCACTCGCGTCTGTTCCCAGCAAGTACAGTGTATTGGACTGAAGAGAAGCTACTGTTCTGGTCAGTTTCCTAAGCAGAGTTGAACTAGATATGCCCCGTGTGTGTAGGAAGCACAGTTTTTTTGTTCTGAGCAAGCTCACTGTTCTGGCCCTATAGGAAACACAGGAGAGTAGAAGAGTGCTGTTTTCTCAAAAGCAGAGTGTGTTTCTTGCAAGGTGAGCTAGCGTTTGTTTCCCAGTCCTAAACGGAGTTGAATCCCATGCAGTTTCTGGTCCTACGAGCAAGAGTTGTTTTCTGCTAAGAAGAGTCACTATTGCGCTCCCATTGCCATACACAGTGCAAATAGCACTCGCGTCTGTTCCCAGCAAGTACAGTGTATTGGACTGAAGAGAAGCTACTGTTCTGGTCAGTTTCCTAAGCAGAGTTGAACTAGATATGCCCCGTGTGTGTAGGAAGCACAGTTCTTTTGTTCTGAGCAAGCTCACTGTTCTGGCCCTATAGGAAACACAGGAGAGTAGAAGAGTGCTGTTTTCTCAAAAGCAGAGTGTGTTTCTTGCAAGGCGAGCTAGCGTTTGTTTCCCAGTCCTAAACGGAGTTGAATCCCATGCAGATTCTGGTCCTACGAGCAAGAGTTGTTTTCTGCTAAGAAGAGTCACTATTGCGCTCCCATTGCCATACACAGTGCAAATAGCACTCGCGTCTGTTCCCAGCAAGTACAGTGTATTGGACTGAAGAGAAGCTACTGTTCTGGTCAGTTTCCTAAGCAGAGTTGAACTAGATATGCCCCGTGTGTGTAGGAAGCACAGTTCTTTTGTTCTGAGCAAGCTCACTGTTCTGGCCCTATAGGAAACACAGGAGAGTAGAAGAGTGCTGTTTTCTCAAAAGCAGAGTGTGTTTCTTGCAAGGCGAGCTAGCGTTTGTTTCCCAGTCCTAAACGGAGTTGAATCCCATGCAGATTCTGGTCCTACGAGCAAGAGTTGTTTTCTGCTAAGAAGAGTCACTATTGCGCTCCCATTGCCATACACAGTGCAAATAGCACTCGCGTCTGTTCCCAGCAAGTACAGTGTATTGGACTGAAGAGAAGCTACTGTTCTGGTCAGTTTCCTAAGCAGAGTTGAACTAGATATGCCCCGTGTGTGTAGGAAGCACAGTTCTTCTGTTCTGAGCAAGCTCACTGTTCTGGCCCTATAGGAAACACAGGAGAGTAGAAGAGTGCTGTTTTCTCAAAAGCAGAGTGTGTTTCTTGCAAGGCGAGCTAGCGTTTGTTTCCCAGTCCTAAACGGAGTAGAATCCCATGCAGTTTCTGGTCCTACGAGCAAGAGTTGTTTTCTGCTAAGAAGAGTCACTATTGCGCTCCCATTGCCATACACAGTGCAAATAGCACTCGCGTCTGTTCCCAGCAAGTACAGTGTATTGGACTGAAGAGAAGCTACTGTTCTGGTCAGTTTCCTAAGCAGAGTTGAACTAGATATGCCCCGTGTGTGTAGGAAGCACAGTTCTTTTGTTCTGAGCAAGCTCACTCTTCTGGCCCTATAGGAAACACAGGAGAGTAGAAGAGTGCTGTTTTCTCAAAAGCAGAGTGTGTTTCTTGCAAGGCGAGCTAGCGTTTGTTTCCCGGTCCTAAACGGAGTTGAATCCCATGCAGTTTCTGGTCCTACGAGCAAGAGTTCTTTTCTGCTTAGAAGAGTCACTATTGCGCTCCCATTGCCATACACAGTGCAAATAGCACTCGCGTCTGTTCCCAGCAAGTACAGTGTATTGGACTGAAGAGAAGCTACTGTTCTGGTCAGTTTCCTAAGCAGAGTTGAACTAGATATGCCCCGTGTGTGTAGGAAGCACAGTTCTTTTGTTCTGAGCAAGCTCACTGTTCTGGCCCTATAGGAAACACAGGAGAGTAGAAGAGTGCTGTTTTCTCAAAAGCAGAGTGTGTTTCTTGCAAGGCGAGATATCGTTTGTTTCCCAGTCCTAAACGGAGTTGAATCCCATGCAGATTCTGGTCCTACGAGCAAGAGTTGTTTTCTGCTAAGAAGAGTCACTATTGCGCTCCCATTGCCATACACAGTGCAAATAGCACTCGCGTCTGTTCCCAGCAAGTACAGTGTATTGGACTGAAGAGAAGCTACTGTTCTGGTCAGTTTTTTAAGCAGAGTTGAACTAGATATGCCCCGTGTGTGTAGGAAGCAAAGTTCTTTGGTTCTGAGCAAGCTCACTGTTCTGGCCCTATAGGAAACACAGGAGAGTAGAAGAGTGCTGTTTTCTCAAAAGCAGAGTGTGTTTCTTGCAAGGCGAGCTAGCGTTTGTTTCCCAGTCCTAAACGGAGTAGAATCCCATGCAGTTTCTGGTCCTACGAGCAAGAGTTGTTTTCTGCTAAGAAGAGTCACTATTGCGCTCCCATTGCCATACACAGTGCAAATAGCACTCGCGTCTGTTCCCAGAAAGTACAGTGTATTGGACTGAAGAGAAGCTACTGTTCTGGTCAGTTTCCTAAGCAGAGATGAACTAGATATGCCCCGTGTGTGTAGGAAGCACAGTTCTTTTGTTCTGAGCAAGCTCACTGTTCTGGCCCTATAGGAAACACAGGAGAGTAGAAGAGTGCTGTTTTCTCAAAAGCAGAGTGTGTTTCTTGCAAGGCGAGCTAGCGTTTGTTTCCCAGTCGTAAACGGAGTTGAATCCCATGCAGTTTCTGGTCCTACGAGCAAGAGTTGTTTTCTGCTAAGAAGAGTCACTATTGCGCTCCCATTGCCATACACAGTGCAAATAGCACTCGCGTCTGTTCCCAGCAAGTACAGTGTATTGGACTGAAGAGAAGCTACTGTTCTGGTCAGTTTCCTAAGCAGAGTTGAACTAGATATGCCCCGTGTGTGTAGGAAGCACAGTTCTTTTGTTCTGAGCAAGCTCACTGTTCTGGCCCTATAGGAAACACAGGAGAGTAGAAGAGTGCTGTTTTCTCAAAAGCAGAGTGTGTTTCTTGCAAGGCGAGCTAGCGTTTGTTTCCCAGTCCTAAACGGAGTTGAATCCCATGCAGTTTCTGGTCCTACGAGCAAGAGTTGTTTTCTGCTAAGAAGAGTCACTATTGCGCTCCCATTGCCATACACAGTGCAAATAGCACTCGCGTCTGTTCCCAGCAAGTACAGTGTATTGGAATGAAGAGAAGCTACTGTTCTGGTCAGTTTCCTAAGCAGAGTTGAACTAGATATGCCCCGTGTGTGTAGGAAGCACAGTTCTTTTGTTCTGAGCAAGCTCACTGTTCTGGCCCTATAGGAAACACAGGAGAGTAGAAGAGTGCTGTTTTCTCAAAAGCAGAGTGTGTTTCTTGCAAGGCGAGCTAGCGTTTGTTTCCCAGTCCTAAACGGAGTTGAATCCCATGCAGTTTGTGGTCCTACGAGCAAGAGTTGTTTTCTGCTTAGAAGAGTCACTATTGCGCTCCCATTGCCATACACAGTGCAAATAGCACTCGCGTCTGTTCCCAGCAAGCACAGAGTATTGGACTGAAGAGAAGCTACTGTTCTGGTCAGTTTCCTAAGCAGAGTTGAACTAGATATGCCCCGTGTGTGTAGGAAGCACAGTTCTTTTGTTCTGAGCAAGCTCACTGTTCTGGCCCTATAGGAAACACAGGAGAGTAGAAGAGTGCTGTTTTCTCAAAAGCAGAGTGTGTTTCTTGCAAGGCGAGCTAGCGTTTGTTTCCCAGTCCTAAACGGAGTTGAATCCCATGCAGTTTCTGGTCCTACGAGCAAGAGTTGTTTTCTGCTAAGAAGAGTCACTATTGCGCTCCCATTGCCATACACAGTGCAAATAGCACTCGCGTCTGTTCCCAGCAAGTACAGTGTATTGGACTGAAGAGAAGCTACTGTTCTTGTCAGTTTCCTAAGCAGAGGTGAACTAGATATGCCCCGTGTGTGTAGGAAGCACAGTTCTTTTGTTCTGAGCAAGCTCACTGTTCTGGCCCTATAGGAAACACAGGAGTGTAGAAGAGTGCTGTTTTCTCAAAAGCAGAGTGTGTTTCTTGCAAGGCGAGCTAGCGTTTGTTTCCCAGTCCTAAACGGAGTTGAATCCCATGCAGTTTCTGGTCCTACGAGCAAGAGTTGTTTTCTGCTTAGAAGAGTCACTATTGCGCTCCCATTGCCATACACAGTGCAAATAGCACTCGCGTCTGTTCCCAGCAAGTACAGTGTATTGGACTGAAGAGAAGCTACTGTTCTGGTCAGTTTCCTAAGCAGAGTTGAACTAGATATGCCCCGTGTGTGTAGGAAGCACAGTTCTTTTGTTCTGAGCAAGCTCACTGTTCTGGCCCTATAGGAAACACAGGAGAGTAGAAGAGTGCTGTTTTCTCAAAAGCAGAGTGTGTTTCTTGCAAGGCGAGCTAGCGTTTGTTTCCCAGTCCTAAACGGAGTTGAATCCCATGCAGTTTCTGGTCCTACGAGCAAGAGTTGTTTTCTGCTAAGAAGAGTCACTATTGCTCTCCCATTGCCATACACAGTGCAAATAGCACTCTTGTCTGTTCCCAGCAAGTACAGTGTATTGGACTGAAGAGAAGCTACTGTTCTGGTCAGTTTCCTAAGCAGAGTTGAACTAGATATGCCCCGTGTGTGTAGGAAGCACAGTTGTTTTGTTCTGAGCAAGCTCACTGTTCTGGCCCTATAGGAAACACAGGAGAGTAGAAGAGTGCTGTTTTCTCAAAAGCAGAGTGTGTTTCTTGCAAGGCGAGCTAGCGTTTGTTTCCCAGTCCTAAACGGAGTTGAATCCCATGCAGTTTCTGGTCCTACGAGCAAGAGTTGTTTTCTGCTAAGAAGAGTCACTATTGCGCTCCCATTGCCATACACAGTGCAAATAGCACTCGCGTCTGTTCCCAGCAAGTACAGTGTATTGGACTGAAGAGAAGCTACTGTTCTGGTCAGTTTCCTAAGCAGAGTTGAACTAGATATGCCCCGTGTGTGTAGGAAGCACAGTTCTTTTGTTCTGAGCAAGCTCACTGTTCTGGCCCTATAGGAAACACAGGAGAGTAGAAGAGTGCTGTTTTCTCAAAAGCAGAGTGTGTTTCTTGCAAGGCGAGCTAGCGTTTGTTTCCCAGTCCTAAACGGAGTTGAATCCCATGC
>NW_026738252.1:0-22005 GCF_949786415.1 Peromyscus eremicus
AGCACAGTTCTAATGTTCTGAGTAAGTTCACTCTTCTGGCTCTATAGGAAACACAGTAGAGTAGAAGAGTGCTCTTTTCTCAAAAGCAGAGTGTGTTTCTTGGAAGTCGAGCTAGCGTTTGTTTCCTAGTCCTAAATGGAGTTGAGTCACATGCAGTTTTTTGTCCTACGAGCAAGAGTTGTTTTCTGGTAAGACAAGTCACTATTGTGCTCCAATTGCCATACACAGTGCAAATAGCACTCGCGTCTGTTCCCTGCAAGTACAGTGTATTGTAAGGAAGAGGAGCTATTGTTCTTGTCAGTATCCTAAGCAGAGTTGAACTAGATATGGCCCGTGTGTTTAGGAAGCACAGTTCTTTTGTTCTGAGCAAGCTCACTGTTCGGACCCCATAGGAAACACAGTAGAGTAGAAGAGTGCTCTTTTCTCAAAAGCAAAGTGTGTTTCATGTAAGGCGAGCTAGCATTTGTTTCCTGGTCCTAAATGGAGTTGAATCTCATGCAGTTTCTGGTCTTACGAGCAAGAGTTGTTTTCTGGTAAAGAAAGTCACTATTGCGCTCCCATTGCCATACTCAGTGCAAATAGCACTCGCGTCTGTTCCAAGCAAGTACAGTGTATCGGACTGAAGAGGAGCTACTGTTCTTGTCAGTTTCCTAAGCAGAGTTGAACTAGATATGGCCCGTGTGTAGGAAGCACAGTTCTTTTTTTCTGAGCAAGCTCACTGTTCTGGCCCCTATAGGAAACACAGTAGAGTAGAAGAGTGCTCTTTTCTCTAAAGCAGAGTGTGTTTCTTGTAAGGTGAGCTAGCTTTTGTTTCCCAGTCCTAAATGGAGTTGAATTACATGCAGTTTCTGGTCCTACGAGCAAGAGTTGTTTTATGGTAAGAAGAGTCACTATTGCGCTGCCATTGCCGTACACAGGACAAATAACACTGGCGTCTGTTCCCAGCAATTACAGTGTATCGGACTGAAGAGGATCTACTGTTCTTGTCAGGTTCCTCAGCAGAATTGAACTAGATATGGCCGTGTGTGTAGGAAGCACAGTTCTTTTTTTCTGAGCAAGCTCAGTGTTCGGACCCCATAGGAAACACAGTGTAGTAGAAGAGTGCTCTTTTCTCAAAAGCAGAGTGTGTTTCTTGTAAGACGAGCTAGCGTTTGTTTCCCAGTCCTAAATGGAGTTGAGTCACGTGCAGGTTTTTGTCCTAGGAGCAAGAGTTGTTTTCTGGTAGGGCGAGTCACTATTGTGCTCCAATTGCCATACACAGTGCAAATAGCACTCGCGTCAGTTCCCTGCAAGTACAGTGTATCGGACTAAAGAGGAGCTACTGTTCTTGTCAGTTTCCTAAGCAGAGTTGAACTAGATATGGCCCCTGTGTAGGAAGCACAGTTCTTTGTTCTGAGCAAGCTCACTGTTCTGGCCCTATAGGAAACACAGTAGAGTAGAAGAGTGCTCTTTACTCTAAAGCAGAGTGTGTTTCTGTAAGGTGAGCTAGCTTTTGTTTCCCAGTCCTAAATGGAGTGGAATCACATACAGTTTCTGGTCCTACCAGCAAGAGTTGTTTTATGGTAAGAAGAGTCACTATTGTGCTGCCATTGCCATACACAGGACAAATAGCACTGGCGTCTGTTCCCAGCACGTACAGTGTATTGGACTGAAGAGGATCTACTGTTATTGTCAGGTTCCTAAGCAGAATTGAACTAGATATGGCCATGTGTGTAGGAAGCACAGTTCTTTTGTTCTGAGCAAGCTCACTGTTCGGACACCATAGGAAACACAGTAGAGTAGAAGAGTGCTCTTTTCTCTAAAGCAGAGTGTGTTTCTTGGAAGTCGAGCTAGCGTTTGTTTCCCAGTCCTAAATGGAGTTGAGTCACATGCAGTTTTTTGTCCAAAGAGCAAGAGTTGTTTTCTGGTAAGACAAGTCACTATTGTGCTCCAATTGCCATACACAGTGCAAATATCATTCGCTTCTGTTCCCCACAAGTACAGTGTATCAGACTGAAGAGGAGCTACTGTTCTTGTGAGTTTCCTAAGCAGAGTTGAACTAGATATGGCCCGTGTGTGTAGGAAGCACAGTTCTTATGTTCTGAGCAAGCTCACTGTTCTGGCCCTATAGGAAACACAGTAGAGTAGAAGAGTGCTCATTTCTCAAAAGCAGAGTGTGTTTCTTGTAAAGCGAGCTAGAGTTTGTTTCCCAGTCCTAAATGGAGTTGAATCACATGCAGTTTCTGGTCTTACGAACAAAAGTTGTTTTCTGGTAAGGAAAGTCACTATTGCACTCCCATTGCCCCTACACAAGGCAAATAGCACTCGCGTTTTTCCCAGGAAGTACAGTGTATTGGACTGAATAGGAGCTACTGTTCTTGTCAGTTTACTAAGCAGAGTTGAACTAGATGTGGTCCGTGTGTGTATTAAGCACAGTTCTTTTGTTCTGAGCAAGCTCACTGTTTGGACCCCATAGGAAACACAGTAGAGTAGAAGAGTGCTCTTTTCTCTAAAGCAGAGTGTGTTTCTTGTAAGGCGAGCTAGCATTTCTTTCCCAGTCTTAAATGGAGTGGAAACACATGCAGTTTCTAGTCCTATGAGCAAGAGTTGTTTTCTGGTAAGGAAAGTCACTATTGTGCTCCCATTGCCATACACAGTACAAATAGCACATGCGCCTGTTGCCAGCAAGTACAGTGTATTGGACTGAAGAGGAGCTACTGTTCTTGTCAGTTTCCTAAGCAGAGTTGAACTAGATATGGCCCGTGTGTGTAGGAAGCACAGTTCTTTTGTTCTGAGCAAGCTCACTGTTCGGACCTCATAGGAAACACAGTAGAGTAGAAGAGTGCTCTTTAATCAAAAGCAGAGTGTGTTTTATGTAAGGCGAGCTAGTATTTGTTTCCCAGTCCTAAATGGATTTGAATCACATGCAGTTTCTGGTCCTACGAGCAAGAGCTGTTTTCTGGTAAGGAAAGTCACTATTTTGCTCCCATTGCCCATCCACAGTGCAAATAGCCCTCCCGTCTGTTCCCAGCAAGTACAGTATATTGGACGGAAGAGGAGCTACTGTTCTTGTCTGTTTCCTAAGCAGAGTTGAACTAGTTATGGCCCTGTGTTGGAAGCACAGTTCTTTTGTTCTGAGTAAGCTCACTGTTCTGGCCCTATAGGAAACACAGTAGAGTAGAAGAGTGCTCTTTTCTCTAAAGCAGAGTGTGTTTCTTATAAGGCGAGCTAGCGTTTGTTTCCTAGTGCTAAATGGAGTTGAATCACATGCTGTTTCTAGTCTAAGAGCAAGAGTTGTTTTCTGGTAAGAAGAGTCACTATTGCTCTGCCATTGCCCATACACAGGACAAATAGCACTGGCGTCTGTTCCCAGCAAGTACAGTGTAATGGACTGAAGAGGATCTACTGTTCTTGTCAGGTTCCTAAGCAGAACTGAACTAGATATGGCCTTGTGTGTAGGAAGCACAGTTTTTTTGTTCTGAGGAAGCTCACTGTTCGGAACACATAGGAAACACAGTAGAGTACAAAAGTGCTCTTTTCCTCAAAAGCAGAGTGTGTTTCTTGGAAGTCAAGCTAGTGTTTGTTTCCCAGTCTTAAATGGAGTTGAGTCTCATGCAGTTTTTTGTCCTACGAGCAAGAGTTGTTTTCTGGTAAGTCAAGTCACTATTGTGCTCCAATTGCCATACACAGTGCAAATAGCCCTCGCGTCTGTTCCCAGCAAGTACAGTGTATCGGACTGAAGAGCAGCTACTGTTCTTGTCAGTTTCCTAAGCAGAGTTGAACTAGTTATGGCCCGTGTGTAGGAAGCACAGTTCTTTTTTTCTGAGCAAGCTCACTGTTCTGGCCCTATAGGAAACACAGTAGAGTAGAAGAGTGCTCTTTTCTCAAAAGCAGAGTGTGTTTCTTGTAAAGCGAGCTAGAGTTTGTTTACCAGTCCTAAATGGGGTGGAATCACATGCAGTTTTCTGGTCCTACGAGCAAGAGTTGTTTTCTGGTAAGAAGAGTCACTATTGTGCTGCCATTGCTATACACAGAACAAATAGCACTGGCGTCTGTTTCCAGCAAGTACAGTGTATTGGACTGAAGAGGATCTACTCTTTTTGTCAGGTTCTTAAGCAGAGTTGAACTAGATATGGCCCATGTGTAGAAATCACAGTTCTTTTGTTCTGAGCAAGCTCACTATTCTGGCCCTATAGGAAACACAGTAGAGTAGAAGAGTGCTCTTTTCTCAAAAGCAGAGTGTGTTTCATGTAAGGCGAGGTAGCATTTGTTTCCCAGTCCTAAATGGAGTTGAATCTCATGAAGTTTCTGGTCTTAAGAGCAAGAGTTGTTTTCTGGTAAGGAAAGTCACTATTGCGCTCCCATTGCCATACACAGTGCAAATAGCACTCGCGTCTGTTCCCAGCAAGTACAGTGTATCGGACTGAAGAGGAGCTTCTGTTTTTGTCAGTTTCCTAAGCACAGTTGAACTAGATATGGCCCGTGTGTAGGAAGCACAGTTCTTTTGTTCTGAGCAAGGTCACTGTTCTGGCCCTATAGGTAACACAATAGAGAAGAAGAGTGCTCTTTTCCCTAAAGCAGAGTGTGTTTCTTGTAAGGCAAGCTAGCGTTTGTTTCCCAGTCCTAAATGGAGTTGAATCACATGCAGTTTCTAATCCTACGAGCAAGGGTTGTTTTATGGTAAGAAGAGTCACTATTGTGCTGCCATTGCCATACACAGGACAAATAGCACTGGTGTCTGTTCCCAGCAAGTACAGTGTATTGTACAGAAGAGGATCTACTGTTCTTGTCAGGTTCCTAAGCAGAATTGAACTAGATATGGCCGTGTGTGTAGGAAGCACAGTTCTAATGTTCTGAGCAAGTTCACTCTTCTGGCTCTATAGGAAACACAGTAGAGTAGAAGAGTACTCTTTTCTCAAAAGCAGAGTGTGTTTCTTGGAAGTCGAGCTAGCGTTTGTTTCCTAGTCCTAAATGGAGTTGAGTCACATGCAGTTTTTTGTCCTACGAGCAAGAGTTGTTTTCTGGTAAGACAAGTCACTATTGTGCTCCAATTGCCATACACAGTGCAAATAGGACTCGCGTCTGTTCCCTGCAAGTACAGTGTATTGGAAGGAAGAGGAGCTATTGTTCTTGTCAGTTTCCTAAGCAGAGTTGAACTAGATATGGCCGGTGTGGAGGAAGCACAGTTCTTTTGTTCTAAGCAAGCTCACTATTCTGGCCCTATAGGAAACACAGTAGAGTAGAAGAGTGCTCTTTTCTCTAAAGCAGAGTGTGTTTCTTGTAAGGTGAGCTAGCTTTTGTTTCCCAGTCCTAAATGGAGTTGAATCACATGCAGTTTCTGGTCCTACAAGCAAGAGTTGTTTTCTGGTAAGAAGAGTCACTATTGCGCGCCCATTGCCTTACACAAGGCAAATAGCACTCGCTTCTTTTCCCAGGAAGTACAGTGTATTGGACTGAATAGGAGTTACTGTTCTTGTCAGTTTCCTAAGTAGAGTTGAACTAGATATGGCCCGTGTGTGTAGGAAGCACAGTTCTTTTGTTCTGAGCAAGCTCACTGTTCTGGCCCTATAGGAAACACAGCAGAGTAGAAGAGTGCTCTTTTCTCTAAAGCAGAGTGTGTTTCTTGTACGGTGAGCTAGCTTTTGTTTCCCAGTCCTAAATGGAGTTGAATTACATGCAGTTTCTGGTCCTACGAGCAAGAGTTGTTTTATGGTAAGAAGAGTCACTATTGCGCTGCCATTGCCATACACAGGGACAAATAACACTGGCGTCTGTTCTCAGCAAGTACAGTGTATCGGACTGAAGAGGATCTACTGTTCTTGTCAGGTTCCTAAGCAGAATTGAACTAGATATGGCCGTGTGTGTAGGAAGCACAGTTCTTTTTTTCTGAGCAAGCTCAGTGTTCGGAGAACCCCATAGGAAACACAGTGTAGTAGAAGAGTGCTCTTTTCTCAAAAGCAGAGTGTGTTTCTTGTAAGGCGAGCTAGCGTTTGTTTCCCCAGTCCTAAATGGAGTTGAGTCACGAGCAGGTTTTTGTCCTAGGAGCAAGAGTTGTTTTCTGGTAGGGCGAGTCACTATTGTGCTCCAATTGAATACACAGTGAAAAAAGCACTCGCGTCAGTTCCCTGCAAGTACAGTGTATCGGACTGAAGAGGATATATTGTTCTTGTCAGTTTCCTAAGCAGAGTTGAACTAGATATGGCCCCTGTGTAGGAAGCACAGTTCTTTGTTCTGAGCAAGCTCACTGTTCTGGCCCCTATAGGAAACACAGTAGAGTAGAAGAGTGCTCTTTACTCTAAAGCAGAGTGTGTTTCTGTAAGGTGAGCTAGCTTTTGTTTCCCAGTCCTAAATGGAGTGGAATCACATGCAAGTTTCTGGTCCTACGAGCAAGAGTTGTTTTATGGTAAGAAGAGTCAGTATTGTGCTGCCATTGCCATACACAGGACAAATAGCACTGGCGTCTGTTCCCAGCACGTACAGTGTATTGGACTGAAGAGGATCTACTGTTATTGTCAGGTTCCTAAGCAGAATTGAACTAGATATGGCCATGTGTGGAGGAAGCACAGTTCTTTTGTTCTGAGCAAGCTCACTGTTCGGACACCATAGGAAACACAGTAGAGTAGAAGAGTGCTCTTTTCTCTAAAGCAGAGTGTGTTTCTGTAAGGTGAGCTAGCTTTTGTTTCCCAGCCCTAAATGGAGTTGAATCACATGCAGTTTCTGGTCCTACGAGCAAGAGTTGTTTTCTGGTAAGGAAAGTCACTGTTGCGCTCCCCATTACCCTACACACGGCAAATAGCACTCGCGTCTTTTCCCAGCAAGTGCAGTGTATTGAAGTAAATAGGAGCTACTGTTCTTGTCAGTTTCCTAAGCAGAGTTGAACTAGATATGGTCCGTATGTGTATGAAGCACAGTTCTTTTGTTCTGAGCAAGCTCACTGTTTCGATCCCATAGGAAACACAGTAGAGTAAAAGAGTGCTCTTTTTCTAAAGCAAAGTGTGTTTCTTGGAAGTCGAGCTAGCGTTTGTTTCCCAGTCCTAAATGGAGTTGAGTCACATGCAGTTTTTTGTCCAAAGAGCAAGAGTTGTTTTCTGGTAAGACAAGTCACTATTGTGCACCAATTGCCATACACAGTGCAAATATCACTCGCTTCTGTTCCCCACAAGTACAGTGTATCGGACTAAAGAGGAGCTGCTGTTCTTGTCAGTTTCCTAAGCAGAGTTGAACTAGATATCGCCCGTGTGTGTAGGAAGCACAGTTCTTATGTTCTGAGCAAGCTCACTGTTCTGGCCCTATAGGAAACACAGTAGAGTAGATGAGTGCTCATTTCTCAAAAGCAGAGTGTGTTTCTTGTAAAGCAAGCTAGAGTTTGTTTTCCAGTCCTAAATGGAGTTGAATGACATGCAGTTTCTGGTCCTACGAACAAAAGTTGTTTTCTGGTAAGGAAAGTCACTATTGCGCTCCCATTGCCCTACACAAGGCAAATAGCACTCGCGTCTTTTCCCAGGAAGTACAGTGTATTGGACTGAATAGGAGCTACTGTTCTTGTCAGTTTACTAAGCAGAGTTGAACTAGATGTGGTCCGTGTGTGTATTAAGCACAGTTCTTTTGTTCTGAGCAAGCTCACTGTTTGGACCCCATAGGAAACACAGTAGAGTAGAAGTGTGCTATTTTCTCTAAAGCAGAGTGTGTTTCTTGTAAGGCGAGCTAGCATTTGTTTCCCAGTCTTAAATGGAGTGTAAACACATGCAGTTTCTAGTCCTATGAGCAAGAGTTGTTTTCTGGTAAGGAAAGTCACTATTGCGCTCCCATTGCCATACACAGTACAAATAGCACATGCGCCTGTTGCCAGCAAGTACAGTGTATTGGACTGAAGAGGAGCTACTGTTCTTGTCAGTTTCCTAAGCAGAGTTGAACTAGATATGGCCCGTGTGTGTAGGAAGCACAGTTCTTTTGTTCTGAGCAAGCTCACAGTTCGGACCTCATAGGAAACACAGTAGAGTAGAAGAGTGCTCTTTAATCAAAAGCAGAGTGTGTTTTATGTAAGGCGAGCTAGTATTTGTTTCCCAGTCCTAAATGGAGTTCAATCACATGCAGTTTCTGGTCCTGCGAGCAAGAGTTGTTTTCTGGTAAGGAAAGTCACTATTGCACTCCCATTGCCATCCACAGTGCAAATAGCCCTCCCGTCTGTTCCCAGCAAGTACAGTGTATTGGACGGAAGAGGAGCTACTGTTCTTCTCTGTTTCCTAAGCAGAGTTGAACTAGTTATGGCCCTGTGTTGGAAGCACAGTTCTTTTGTTCTGAGTAAGCTCACTGTTCTGGCCCTATAGGAAACACAGTAGAGTAGAAGAGTGCTCTTTTCTCTAAAGCAGAGTGTGGTTTCTTGTAAGGCGAGCTAGTGTTTGTTTCCCAGTCCTAAATGGAGTTGAATCACATGCTGTTCTAGTCTAGAGCAGAGCAAGAGTTGTTTTATGGTAACAAGAGTCACTATTGCTCTGCCATTGCCATACACAGGACAAATAGCACTGGCGTCTGTTCCCAGAAAGTACAGTGTATTGGACTGAAGAGGATCTACTCTTTTTGTCAGGTTCTTAAGCAGAGTTGAACTAGATATGGCCCATGTGTAGGAATCACTGTTCTTTTGTTCTGAGCAAGCTCACTCTTCTGGCCCTATAGGAAACACAGTAGAGTAGAAGAGTGCTCTTTTCTCAAAAGCAGAGTATGTTTCATGTAAGGCGAGGTAGCATTTGTTTCCCAGTCCTAAATGGAGTTGAATCTCATGAAGTTTCTGGTCTTAAGAGCAAGAGTTGTTTTCTGGTAAGGAAAGTCACTATTGCGCTCCCATTGCCATACACAGTGCAAATAGCACTCGCGTCTGTTCCCAGCAATACAGTGTATCGGACTGAAGAGGAGCTTCTGTTCTTGTCAGTTTCCTAAGCACAGTTGAACTAGATATGGCCCGTGTGTAGGAAGCACAGTTCTTTTGTTCTGAGCAAGCTCACTGTTCTGGCCCTATAGGAAACACAATAGAGTAGAAGAGTGCTCTTTTCCCTAAAGCAGAGTGTGTTTCTTGTAAGTCGAGCTAGCGTTTGTTTCCCAGTCCTAAATGGAGTTGAATCACATGCAGTTTCTAATCCTACGAGCAAGGGTTGTTTTATGGTAAGAAGAGTCACTATTGCGCTGCCATTGCCATACACAGGACAAATAGCACTGGTGTCTGTTCCCAGCAAGTACAGTGTATTGTGCAGAAGAGGATCTACTGTTCTTGTCAGGTACCTAATCAGAATTGAACTAGATATGGCCGTGTGTGTAGGAAGCACAGTTCTAATGTTCTGAGCAAGTTCACTCTTCTGGCTCTATAGGAAACACAGTAGAGTAGAAGAGTGCTCTTTTCTCAAAAGCAGAGTGTGTTTCTTGGAAGTCGAGCTAGCGTTTGTTTCCTAGTCCTAAATGGAGTTGAGTCACATGCAGTTTTTTGTCCTACGAGCAAGAGTTGTTTTCTGGTAAGACAAGTCACTATTGTGCTCCAATTGCCATACACAGTGCAAATAGGACTCGCGTCTGTTCCCTGCAAGTACAGTGTATTGGAAGGAAGAGGAGCTACTGTTCTTGTCAGTTTCCTAAGCAGAGTTGAACTAGATATGGCCCGTGTGGAGGAAGCACAGTTCTTTTGTTCTGAGCAAGCTCACTATTCTGGCCCTATAGGAAACACAGTAGAGTAGAAGAGTGCTCTTTTCTCTAAAGCAGAGTGTGTTTCTTGTAAGGTGAGCTAGCTTTTGTTTCCCAGTCCTAAATGGAGTTGAATCACATGCAGTTTCTGGTCCTACAAGCAAGAGTTGTTTTCTGGTAAGAAGAGTCACTATTGCGCTGCCATTGCCATACACAGGACAAATAGCACTGGCGTCTGTTCCCAGCAATTACAGTGTATTGGACTGAAGAGGATCTACTGTTCTTGTCAGGTTCCTAAGCAGAAGTGAACTAGATATGGCCGTGTGTGTAGGAAGCACAGTTCTTTTGTTCTGAGCAAGCTCACTGTTTGGACACCATAGGAAACCCAGTAGAGTAGAAGAGTGCTCTTTTCTCAAAAGCAGAGTGTGTTTCATGTAAGGCGAGCTAGCATTTGTTTCCCAGTCCTAAAAGGAGTGGAATCACATGCAGTTTCTGGTCCTACGAGCAAGAGTTGTTTTCTGGTAAGGAAAGTCACTATTGCGCTCACATTGCCATACACAGTGCAAATAGCACTCCAGTCTGTTCCCAGCAAGTACAGTGTATCGGACTGAAGAGGAGCTACTGTTCTTGTCAGTTTCCTAAGCAGAGTAGAACTAGTTATGGCCCATGTGTGGGAAGCACAGTTCTTTTGTTCTGAGCAAGCTCACTGTTCTGGCCCTATAGGAAACACAGTAGAGTAGAAGAGTGCTCTTTTCTCTAAAGCAGAGTGTGTTTCTTGTAAGGTGAGCTAGCTTTTGTTTCCCACTCCTAAATGGAGTTGAATAACATGCAGTTTCTGGTCCTACAAGCAAGAGTTGTTTTCTGGTAAGAAGAGTCACTATTGCGCTGCCATTGCCATACACAGGACAAATAGCACTGGCGTCTGTTCCCAGCAAGTACAGTGTATCGGACTGAATAGGAGCTACTGTTCTTGTCAGTTTACTAACAGAATTGAACTAGATATGGTCCGTGCGTGTAGGAACCACAGTTCTTTTGTTCTGGGCAAGCTCACTGTTTGGACCCCATAGGAAACACAGTAGAGTAGAAGAGTGCTCTTTCCTCAAAAGCAGAGTGTGTTTCATGTAAGGCTAGCTAGCATTTGTTTCCCAGTCCTAAATGGAGTTGATCATATGCAGTTTCTGGTCCTACGATCAAGAGTTGTTTTCTGGTAAGGAATATCACTATTGCGCTCCCATTGCCATACACAGTGCAAATAGCACTCGCGTCTGTTCCCAGCAAGTACAGTGTATCGGACTGAAGAGGAGCTACTGTTCTTGTCAGTTTCCTAAGCAGAGTTGAACTAGTTATGGCCCGTGCGTAGGAAGTACAGTTCTTTTGTTCTGAGCAAGCTCACTGTTCTGGCCCTATAGGAAACACAGTAGAGTGGAAGAGTGCTCTTTACTCTAAAGCAGAGTGTGTTTCTTGTAAGGCGAGCTAGCGTTTGTTTCCCAGTCCTAAATGGAGTTGAATCACATGCAGTTTCTAGTCCTACGAGCAAGAGTTGTTTTCTGGTAAGAAGAGTCACTATTGCGCTGCCATTGCCATACATAGGACAAATAGCACTGGCGTCTGTTCCCAGCAAGTACAGTGTATCGGACTGAAGAGGAGCTACTGTTCTTGTCAGTTTCCTAAGCAGAGTTGAACTAGATATGGCCCGCGTGTGTAGGAATCACAGTTCTTTTGTTCTGAGCAAGCTCACTGTTTGGACCCCATAGGAAACACAGTGGAGTAGAAGAGTGCTCTTTTCTCTAAAGCAGAATGTGTTTCTTGTAAGGCGAGCTAGCGTTTGTTTCCCAGTCCTAAATGGAGTGGAATCACATGCAGTTTCTGGTCCTACGAGCAGGAGTTGTTTTCTGGTAAGGAAAGTCACTATTGCGCTCCCATTGCCATTCACAGTGCAAATAGCCCTCCCGTCTGTTCCCAGCAAGTACAGTGTATTGGACTGAAAAGGAGCTACTGTTCTTCTCAGTTTCCTAAGCAGAATTGAACTAGATATGGCCCGTGTGTGTAGGAAGTACAGTTCTTTTGTTCTGAGCAAGCTCACTGTTCTGGCCCTATAGGAAACACAATAGAGTAGAAGAGTGCTCTTTTCCCTAAAGCAGAGTGTGTTTCTTGTAAGTCGAGCTAGCGTTTGTTTCCCAGTCCTAAATGGAGTTGATTCACATGCAGTTTCTAATCCTACGAGCAAGGGTTGTTTTATGGTAAGAAGAGTCACTATTGCGCTGCCATTGCCATACACAGGACAAATAGCACTGGCGTCTGTTCCCAGCAAGTACAGTGTATTGTAGAGAAGAGGATCTACTGTTCTTGTCAGGTTCCTAAGCAGAATTGAACTAGATATGGCCGTGTGTGTAGGAAGCACAGTTCTAATGTTCTGAGTAAGTTCACTCTTCTGGCTCTATAGGAAACACAGTAGAGTAGAAGAGTGCTCTTTTCTCAAAAGCAGAGTGTGTTTCTTGGAAGTCGAGCTAGCGTTTGTTTCCTAGTCCTAAATGGAGTTGAGTCACATGCAGTTTTTTGTCCTACGAGCAAGAGTTGTTTTCTGGTAAGACAAGTCACTATTGTGCTCCAATTGCCATACACAGTGCAAATAGCACTCGCGTCTGTTCCCTGCAAGTACAGTGTATTGTAAGGAAGAGGAGCTATTGTTCTTGTCAGTATCCTAAGCAGAGTTGAACTAGATATGGCCCGTGTGTTTAGGAAGCACAGTTCTTTTGTTCTGAGCAAGCTCACTGTTCGGACCCTATAGGAAACACAGTAGAGTAGAAGAGTGCTCTTTTCTCAAAAGCAAAGTGTGTTTCATGTAAGGCGAGCTAGCATTTGTTTCCTGGTCCTAAATGGAGTTGAATCTCATGCAGTTTCTGGTCTTACGAGCAAGAGTTGTTTTCTGGTAAAGAAAGTCACTATTGCGCTCCCATTGCCATACTCAGTGCAAATAGCACTCGCGTCTGTTCCAAGCAAGTACAGTGTATCGGACTGAAGAGGAGCTACTGTTCTTGTCAGTTTCCTAAGCAGAGTTGAACTAGATATGGCCCGTGTGTAGGAAGCACAGTTCTTTTTTTCTGAGCAAGCTCACTGTTCTGGCCCTATAGGAAACACAGTAGAGTAGAAGAGTGCTCTTTTCTCTAAAGCAGAGTGTGTTTCTTGTTAGGTGAGCTAGCTTTTGTTTCCCAGTCCTAAATGGAGTTGAATCACATGCAGTTTCTGGTCCTACAAGCAAGAGTTGTTTTCTGGTAAGACGAGTCACTATTGTGCTCCAATGCCATACACAGTGCAAATAGCACTCGCGTCTGTTCCCAGCAAGTACAGTGTATCGGACTGAAGAGGAGCTACTGTTCCTGTTTGTTTCCTAAGCAGAGTTGAACTAGATCTGGCCGGTGTGTGTAGAAAGCACAGTTCTTTTGTTCTGAGCAAGCTCACTGTTCGGACCCTATAGGAAACAGAGTAGAGTAGAAGAGTGCTCTTTTCTCAAAAGCAGAGTGTGTTTCTTGTAAGTGGAGCTAGCGTTTGTTTCTCAGTCCTAAATGGAGTTGAATCACATGAAGTTTCTAATCCTACGAGCAAGGGTTGTTTTATGGTAAGAAGAGTCACTATTGCGCTGCCATTGCCATACACAGGACAAATAGCACTGGCGTCTGTTCCCAGCAAGTACAGTGTATTGGACTGAAGAGGATCTACTGTTCTTGTCAGGTTCTTAAGCAGAAGTGAACTAGATATGGCCGTGTGTGTAGGAAGCACAGTTCTTTTGTTCTGAGCAAGCTCACTGTTCGGACTCCATAGGAAACACAGTAGAGTAGAATTGTGCTCTTTTCTCAAAAGCAGAGTGTGTTTCATGTAAGGCGAGGTAGCATTTGTTTCCCAGTCCTAAAAGGAGTTGAATCTCATGCAGTTTCTGGTCTTACGAGCAAGAGTTGTTTTCTGGTAAAGAAAGTCACTATTGCGCTCCCATTGACATACACAGTGCAAATAGCACTCGCGTCTGTTCCAAGCAAGTACAGTGTATCGGACTGAAGAGGAGCTACTGTTCTTGTCAGTTTCCTAAGCAGAGTTAAACTAGATATGGCCCGTGTGTAGGAAGCACAGTTCTTTTGTTCTGAGCAAGCTCACTGTTCTGGCCCTATAGGAAACACAGTAGAGTAGAAGAGTGCTCTTTTCTCAAAAGCAAAGTGTGTTTCTTGTAAAGCGAGCTAGAGTTTGTTTCCCAGTAATAAATGGAGTTTAATCACATGCAGTTTCTGGTCCTACAAGCAAGAGTTGTTTTCTGGTAAGAAGAGTCACTATTGCGCTGCCATTGCCATACACAGGACAAATAGCACTGGCGTCTGTTCCCAGCAAGTACAGTGTATCGGACTGAAGAGGAGCTACTGTTCTTGTCAGTTTTCTAAGCAGAGTTGAACTAGTTATGGCCCGTGTGTAGGAAGCACAGTTCTTTTGTTCTGAGCAAGCTCACTGTTCTGGCCCTATAGGAAACACAATAGAGTAGAAGAGTGCTCTTTTCCCTAAAGCAGAGTGTGTTTCTTGTAAGTGGAGCTAGCGTTTGTTTCTCAGTCCTAAATGGAGTTGAATCACATGCAGTTTCTAATCCTACGAGCAAGGGTTGTTTTATGGTAAGAAGAGTCACTATTGCGCTGCCATTGCCATACACAGGACAAATAGCACTGGCGTCTGTTCCCAGCAAGTACAGTGTATTGGACTGAAGAGGATCTACTGTTCTTGTCAGGTTCTTAAGCAGAAGTGAACTAGATATGGCCGTGTGTGTAGGAAGCACAGTTCTTTTGTTCTGAGCAAGCTCACTGTTCGGACTCCATAGGAAACACAGTAGAGTAGAAGAGTGCTCTTTTCTCAAAAGCAGAGTGTGTTTCATGTAAGGCGAGGTAGCATTTGTTTCCCAGTCCTAAAAGGAGTTGAATCTCATGCAGTTTCTGGTCTTACGAGCAAGAGTTGTTTTCTGGTAAAGAAAGTCACTATTGCGCTCCCATTGACATACACAGTGCAAATAGCACTCGCGTCTGTTCCAAGCAAGTACAGTGTATCTGACTGAAGAGGAGCTACTGTTCTTGTCAGTTTCCTAAGCAGAGTTGAACTAGATATGGCCCGTGTGTAGGAAGCACAGTTCTTTTGTTCTGAGCAAGCTCAGTGTTCTGGCCCTATAGGAAACACAGTAGAGTAGAAGAGTGCTCTTTTCTCTAAAGCAGAGTGTGTTTCTTGTAAGGTGAGCTAGCTTTTGTTTCCCAGTCCTAAATGGAGTTGAATCACATGCAGTTTCTGTTCCTACAAGCAAGAGTTGTTTTCTGGTAAGAAGAGTCACTATTGCGCTGCCATTGCCATACACAGGACAAATAGCACTGGCGTCTGTTCCCAGCAAGTACAGTGTATTGGACTGAAGAGGATCTACTGTTCTTGTCAGGTTCCTAAGCAGAAGTGAACTAGATATGACCGTGTGTGTAGGAAGCACAGTTCTTTTGTTCTGAGCAAGCTCACTGTTCGGACACCATAGGAAACCCAGTAGAGTAGAAGAGTGCTCTTTTCTCAAAAGCAGAGTGTGTTTCATGTAAGGCGAGCTAGCATTTGTTTCCCAGTCCTAAATGGAGTTGAATCACATGCAGGTTCTGGTCCTACGAGCAAGAGTTGTTTTCTGGTAAGGAAAGTCACTATTGCCCTCCCATTGCCATACACAGTGCAAATAGCACTCGAGTCTGTTCCCAGCAAGTACAGTGTATCAGACTGAAGAGGAGCTACTGTTCTTGTCAGTTTCCTAAGCAGAGTTGAACTAGTTATGGCCCGTGTGTGGGAAGCACAGTTCTTTTGTTCTGAGCAAGCTCACTGTTCTAGCCCTATAGGAAACACAATAGAGTAAAAGAGTGCTCTTTTCCCTAAAGTAGAGTGTGTTTCTTGTAAGGCGAGCTAACGTTTGTTTCTCAGTCCTAAATGGAGTTTAATCACATGCAGTTTCTAGTCCTACGAGCACGAGTTGTTTTATGGTAAGAAGAGTCACTATTGCGCTGCAATTGCCATACACAGGACAAATAGCCCTGGCGTCTGTTCCCAGCAAGTACAGTGTATTGTACTGAAGAGTATCTACTGTTCTTGTCAGGTTCCTAAGCAGAATTGAACTAGATATGGCCGTGTGTGTAGGAAGCACAGTTCTTTTGTTCTAAGCATGCTCATTGTTCTGGCCCTATAGGAAACACAGTAGAGTAGAAGAGTGATCTTTTCTCAAAAACAGAGTGTGTTTCTTGTAAGGCGAGCTAGCGTTTGTTTCCGAGTCCTAAATGGAATTGAGTCACATGCAGTTTCTGGTCCTATAAGCAAGAGTTGTTTTCTGGTAAAAAAATGTCACTGTTGTGCTCCCATTGCCAAACACAGTGCAAATAGCACTTTCGTCTGTTCCCAGCAAGTACAGTGTATCGGACTGAAGAGGATCTACTGTTCTTCTCAGTTTCCTAAGCAGAGTTGAACTAGATATGGCCCGTGTGTAGGAAGCACAGTTCTTTTGTTCTGAGCAAGCTCACTCTTCTGACCCCGTAGGAAACACAGAAGAGTAGAAGAGTGCTCTTTTCTCAAAAGCAGAGTGTGTTTCTTGTACAGCGAGCTCGTGTTTGTTTCCCAGTCCTAAATGGAGTTGAATCACATGCAGTTTCTGGTCCTACAAGCAAGAGTTGTTTTCTGATAAGAAGAGTCACTATTGCACTGCCATTGCCATACACAGGACAAATAGCACTGGCGTATGTTCCCAGCAAGTACAGTGTATTGGAATGAAGAGGATCTACTGTTCTTGTCAGGTTCCTAAGCAGAAGTGAACTAGATATGGCCGTGTGTGTAGGAAGCACAGTTCTTCTGTTCTGAGCCAGCTCACTGTTCGGACACCATAGGAAACCCAGTAGAGTAGAAGAGTGCTCTTTTCTCAAAAGCAGAGTGGGTTTCATATAAGGCGAGCTAGCATTTGTTTCCCAGTCCTAAATGGAGTTGAATCACATGCAGTTTCTGGTCCTACGATCAAGAGTTGTTTTATGGTAAGGAAAGTCACTATTGCGCTCCCATTGCCATACACAGTGCAAATAGCACTCGAGTCTGTTCCCAGCAAGTACAGTGTATTGTACAGAAGAGGATCTACTGTTCTTGTCAGGTTCCTAAGCAGAATTGAACTAGAT
Organism: Peromyscus eremicus; assembly: GCF_949786415.1. NCBI lineage: Eukaryota > Metazoa > Chordata > Mammalia > Rodentia > Cricetidae > Peromyscus > Peromyscus eremicus. Next base: position 16,836 of record NW_026738252.1, read on the forward strand.
ATGGCCGTGTGTGTAGGAAGCACAGTTCTAATGTTCTGAGCAAGTTAACTCTTCTGGCTCTATAGGAAACACAGTAGAGTAGAAGAGTGCTCTTTTCTCTAAAGCAGAGTGTGTTTCTTGTAAGGCGAGCTAGCGTTTGTTTCCCAGTCCTAAATGGAGTTGAGTCACATGCAGTTTTTTGTCCTACGAGCAAGAGTTGTTTTCTGGTAAGACGAGTCACTATTATGTTCCAATGCCATACACAGTGCAAATAGCACTCGCGTCTGTTCCCCGCAAGTACAGTGTATCGGACTGAAGAGGAGCTACTGTTCTTGTTTGTTTCATAAGCAGAGTTGAACTAGATATGGCCCGTGTGTGTAGAAAGCACAGTTCTTTTGTTCTGAGCAAGCTCACTGTTCGGACACCATATGAAACAGAGTAGAGTAGAAGAGTGCTCTTTTCTCAAAAGCAGAGTGTGTTTCTTGTAAGGTGAGCTAGCTTTTGTTTCCCAGTCCTAAATGGAGTTGAATCACATGCAGTTACTGTTCCTACAAGCAAGAGTTGTTTTCTGGTAAGAAGAGTCACTATTGCGCTGCCATTGCCATACACAGGACAAATAGCACTGGCGTCTGTTCCCAGCAAGTACAGTGTATTGTACTGAAGAGGATCTACTGTTCTTGTCAGGTTCCTAAGCAGAAGTGAACTAGATATGGCCGTGTGTGTAGGAAGCACAGTTCTTTTGTTCTGAGCAAGCTCATTGTTCGTCCACCATAGGAAACCCAGTAATGTAGAAGAGTGCTCTTTTCTCAAAAGCAGAGTGTGTTTCATGTAAGGCGAGCTAGCATTTGTTTCCCAGTCCTAAATGGAGTTGAATCACATGCAGTTTCTGGTCCTACGAGCAAGAGTTGTTTTCTGGTAAGGAAAGTCACTATTGCACTCCCATTGCCATACACAGTGCAAATAGCACTCGAGTCTGTTCCCAGCAAGTACAGTGTATCGGACTGAAGAGGAGCTACTGTTCTTGTCAGTTTCCTAAGCAGAGTTGAACTAGTTATGGCCCGTGTGTAGGAAGCACAGTTCTTTGTTCTGAGCAAACTCACTGTTCTGGCCCTATAGGAAACACAATAGAGTAGAAGAGTGCTCTTTTCCCTAAAGCAGAGTGTGTTTCTTGTAAGGCGAGCTAACGTTTGTTTCCCAGTCCTAAATGGAGTTGAATCACATGCAGTTTCTAGTCCTACGAGCACGAGTTGTTTTATGGTAAGAAGAGTCACTATTGCGCTGCCATTGCCATACACAGGACAAATAGCCCTGGCGTCTGTTTCCAGCAAGTACAGTGTATTGTACTGAAGAGGATCTACTGTTCTTGTCAGGTTCCTAAGCAGAATTGAACTAGATATGGCCGTGTGTGTAGGAAGCACAGTTCTTATGTTCTGAGCAAGTTCACTCTTCTGGCCCTATAGGAAACATAGTAGAGTAGAAGAGTGCTCTTTTCTCAAAAGCAGAGTGTGTTTTCGTAAGGCGAGCTAGCGTTTGTTTCCTAGTCCTAAATGGAGTTGAATATTATGCAGTTTCTGGTCCTACGAGCAACAGTTGTTTTCTGGTAAGGAAAGTCACCATTGTGCTCCCATTGCCATACACAGTGCAAATAGCCCTCCCGTCTGTTCCTAGCAATTACAGTGTATTGGACTGAAGAGGTGCTACTGTTCTTCTCAGTTTCCTAAGCAGAGTTGAACTACATATGGCCAGTGTGTGTAGGAAGCACAGTTCTTTTTTTCTGAGCAAGCTCACTGTTCTGGCCCTATAGGAAACACAGTAGAGTAGAAGAGTGCTCTTTTCTCAAAAGCAAAGTGTGTTTCTTGTAAAGCGAGCTAGAGTTTGTTTCCCAGTCCTAAATGGAGTTTAATCACATGCAGTTTCTGGTCCTACAAGCAAGAGTTGTTTTCTGGTAAGAAGAGTCACTATTGCGCTGCCATTGCCATACACAGGACAAAAAGCACTGGCGTCTGTTCCCAGCAAGTACAGTGTATTGGATTGAAGAGGATATACTGTTTTGTCAGGTTCCTAAGCAGACTTGAACTAGATATAGCCGTGTGAGTAGGAAGCACAGTTTTTTTGTTCTGAGTAAGCTCACTGTTCGTAACACATAGGAAACACAGTAGAGTAGAAGAGTGCTCTTTTCTCAAAAGCAGAGTGTGTTTCTTGGAAGTCGAGCTAGCGTTTGTTTCCCAGTCCTAAATGGAGTTTAGTCACATGAAGTTTTTTTTCCTAGGAGCAAGAGTTGTTTTCTGGTAAGACAAGTCACTATTGTGCTCCAATTGCCATACACAGTGCAAATAGCACTCGCATCTGCTCCACGCAAGTACAGTGTATTGTACTGAAGAGGATCTACTGTTCTTGTCAGTTTCCTAAGCAGAGTTAAACTAGATATGGCCCGTGTGTGTAGGAAGCACAGTTGTTTTGTTCTGAGCAAGCTCACTGTTCAGACCCCATAGGAAACACAGTAGAGTAGAAGAGTGCTCTTTTCTCAAAAGCAGAGTGTGTTTCATGTGAGGTGAGATAGCTTTTGTTTCCCATTCCTAAATGGAGTTGAATCACATGCAGTTTCTGGTCCTACGAGCAAGAGTTGTTTTCTGGTAAGAAGAGTCACTATTGCGCTGCCATTGCCATACACAGGACAAATAGCACTGGCGTCTGTTCCCAGCAAGTACAGTGTATTGGACTGAAGAGGATCTACTGTTCTTGTCAGGTTCCTAAGCAAAATTGAACTAGATATGGCCGTGTGTGTAGGAAGCACAGTTCTTTGTTCTAAGCAAGCTCACTGTTCTGACCCCATAGGAAACACAGTAGAGTAGAAGAGTGCTCTTTTCTCAAAAGCAGAGTGTGTTTCTTGTAAAGCGAGCTAGCGTTTGTTTCCCAGTCCTAAATGGAGTTGAGTCACATGCAGTTTTTTGTCCTATGAGCAAGAGTTGTTTTCTGGTAAGGAAAGTCACTATTGCGCTCCCCTTGCCATTAATAGTGCAAATAGCTCTCGCATCTGTTCCCCGCAAGTACAGTGTATCGGACTGAAGAGGAGCTACTGTTCTAGTCAGTTTCCTAAGCAGAGTTGAACTAGATATGGCCCGTGTGTGTAGGAAGCACCGTTCTTATGTTCTGAGCAAGCTCACTGTTCTGGCCCTATAGGAAACACTGTAGAGTAGAAGAGTGCTCTTTTCTCAAAAGTAGAGTGTGTTTTTGTAAGGCGAGCTAGCGTTTGTTTCCTAGTCCTAAATGGAGTTGAATCACATGCAGTTTCTTGTCCTACAAGCAAGAGTTGTTTTCTGGTAAGAAGAGTCACTATTGCGCTGCCATTGCCATACACAGGACAAATAGCACTGGCGTCTGTTCCCAGCAAGTACAGTGTATTGGACTGAAGAGGATCTACTGTTCTTGTCAGGTTCCTAAGCAGAATTGAACTAGATATGGCCGTGTGTGTAGGAAGCACAGTTCTAATGTTCTGAGCAAGTTAACTCTTCTGGCTCTATAGGAAACACAGTAGAGTAGAAGAGTGCTCTTTTCTCTAAAGCAGAGTGTGTTTCTTGTAAGGCGAGCTACCGTTTGTTTCCCAGTCCTAAATGGAGTGGAATCACATGCAGTTTATTGTCCTACGAGCAAGAGTTGTTTTCCGGTAAGGAAAGTCACCATTGTGCTCCCATTGCCATACACAGTGCAAATAACCCTCCCGTCTGTTCCCAGCAATTACAGTGTATTGGACTGAAGAGGAGCTACTGTTCTTCTCAGTTTCCTAAGCAGAGTTGAACTAGATATGGCCGTGTGTGTAGGAAGCACAGTTCTTTTTTTCTGAGCAAGCTCACTGTTCTGGCCCTATAGGAAACACAGTAGAGTAGAAGAGTGCTCTTTTCTCAAAAGCAAAGTGTGTTTCTTGTAAAGCAAGCTAGAGTTTGTTTCCCAGTCCTAAATGGAGTTTAATCACATGCAGTTTCTGGTCCTACGAGCAAGAGTTGTTTTCTGGTAAGAAGAGTCACTATTGTGCTGCCATTGCCATACACAGGACAAATAGCACTGGCGTCTGTTCCCAGCAAGTACAGTGTATTGGATTGAAGAGGATATACTGTTTTGTCAGGTTCCTAAGCAGACTTGAACTAGATATGGCCGTGTGAATAGGAAGCACAGTTTTTTTGTTCTGAGCAAGCTCACTGTTCGGAACACATAGGAAACAGAGTAGAGTAGAAGAGTGCTCTTTTCTCAAAAGCAGAGTATGTTTCATGTAAGGCGAGCTAGCATTTGTTTCCCAGTCCTAAATGGAGTTGAATCTCATGAAGTTTCTGGTCTTAAGAGCAAGAGTTGTTTTCTGGTAAGGAAAGTCACTATTGCGCTCCCATTGCCATACACAGTGCAAATAGCACTCGCGTCTGTTCCCAGCAATACAGTGTATCGGACTGAAGAGGAGCTTCTGTTCTTGTCAGTTTCCTAAGCACAGTTGAACTAGATATGGCCCGTGTGTAGGAAGCACAGTTCTTTTGTTCTGAGCAAGCTCACTGTTCTGGCCCTATAGGAAACACAATAGAGTAGAAGAGTGCTCTTTTCCCTAAAGCAGAGTGTGTTTCTTGTAAGTCGAGCTAGCGTTTGTTTCCCAGTCCTAAATGGAGTTGAATCACATGCAGTTTCTAATCCTACAAGCAAGGGTTGTTTTATGGTAAGAAGAGTCACTATTGCGCTGCCATTGCCATACACAGGACAAATAGCACTGGTGTCTGTTCCCAGCAAGTACAGTGTATTGTACAGAAGAGGATCTACTGTTCTTGTCAGGTACCTAATCAGAATTGAACTAGATATGGCCGTGTGTGTAGGAAGCACAGTTCTAATGTTCTGAGCAAGTTCACTCTTCTGGCTCTATAGGAAACACAGTAGAGTAGAAGAGTGCTCTTTTCTCAAAAGCAGAGTGTGTTTCTTGGAAGTCGAGCTAGCGTTTGTTTCCTAGTCCTAAATGGAGTTGAGTCACATGCAGTTTTTTGCCCTACGAGCAAGAGTTGTTTTCTGGTAAGACAAGTCACTATTGTGCTCCAATTGCCATACACAGTGCAAATAGGACTCGCGTCTGTTCCCTGCAAGTACAGTGTATTGGAAGGAAGAGGAGCTACTGTTCTTGTCAGTTTCCTAAGCAGAGTTGAACTAGATATGGCCCGTGTGGAGG
>NW_026738253.1:0-22000 GCF_949786415.1 Peromyscus eremicus
ACTAGATATGGTCGTGTGTGTAGGAAGCACAGTTCTTTTGTTCTGAACAAGTTCACTGTTCGGACCTCTTAGGAAACACAGTGGAGTAGAAGAGTGCTTTTTTCACTAAATCAGAGTGTGTTTCCTGTAAGGCGAGCTAGCGTTTGTTTCCCAGTCATAAATGGAGTTGAGTCACATGCAGTTTTTTGTGTATGAGCAAGAGTTGTTTTCTGGTAAGATGAGTCACTATGCTCCAATAGCCATACACAGTGCAAATAGCACTCGTGTCTGTTCCCTGCAAGTACAGTGTATTGAACGGAAGAGGAGCTACTGTTCTTGTCAGTTTCCTAAGCAGAGTTGAACTAGATATGGTCGGTGTGTGTGGGAATCACAGTTCTTTTGTTCTGAGCAAGCTCACTGTTTGGACCCCATAGGAAAAACAGTAGAGTAGAAGAGTGCTTTTTTCTCAAAAGCAGAGTGTGTTTCTTGTAAGGCCAGCTAGCGTTTGTTTCCCAGTCCTAAATGGAGTTGAGTCACATGCAGTTTTTTGTCCTATGAGCAAGAGTTGTTTTCTGGTAAGACGAGTCACTATTGTGCTCCAATAGCCATACACAGTGCAAATAGCACTCGCGTCTGTTCCCCGCAAGTACAGTGTATTGGACTGAAGAGGAGCTACTGTTCTTGTCAGTTTCCTAAGCAGAGTTGTACTGGATATGGCCCGTGTGTAGGAAGCACAGTTCTTTTGTTCTGAGCAAGCTCACTGTTCTGGCCCTATAGGAAACACAGTAGAGTAGAAGAGTGCTCTTTTCTCTAAAGCAGAGTGTCTTTCCTGTAAGGCGAGCTAGCGTTTGTTTCCCAGTCCTTAATGGAGTTGAATCACATGCAGTTTCTGGGCCTACGAGCAAGAGTTGTTTTCTGGTAAGGAAAGACACTAATGTGCTCCCATTGCCATATACAGTGCAAATAGCACTCGCGTCTGTTCCCAGCAAGTACAGTGTATCAGACTGAAGATGAGCTATTGTTCTTGTCAGTTTCCTAAGCAGAGTTGAACTAGATATGGTCGGTGTGTGTGGGAAGCACAGTTCTTTTGTTCAGAGTAAGCTCACTGTTTGTACCCCATAGGAAACACAGTAGAGTAGAAGAGTGCTCTTTTCTCTAAAGCAGAGTGTGTTTCTTGTAGGCTAGCTAGTGTTTGTTTCCCAGTCCTAAATGGAGTTGAATCCCATGCAGTTTCTGGTCCTACGAGCAAGAGTTGTTTTCTGGTAAGAAGACTCAATATTGCGCTGCCATTGCCCTACACAGGACAAATAGCACTGGCGTCTGTTCACAGCAAGTACAGTGTATCGGACTGAAGAGGAGCTACTGTTCTTGTCAGTTTCCTAAGCAGAGTTGAATGAGATATGTCCCGCGTGTGTAGGAAGCACAGTTCTTTTGTTCTGAGCAAGCTCACTGTTTGGACCCCATAGGAAACACAGTAGAGTAGAAGAGTGCTCTTTTCTCAAAAGCACAGTGTGTTTCTTGTAAGGCGAGCTAGCGTTTGTTTCCCAGTCCTAAATGGAGTTGAATCACATGCAGTTTCTGGTCCTACAAGCAAGAGTTGTTTTCTGGTAAGAAGAGTCACTATTGTGCTGCCATTGCCATACACAGGACAAACGACACTGATGTCTTTTCCCAGCAAGTACAGTGTATTGGACGGAAGAGGATCTACTGTTCTTGTCAGGTTCCTAAGCAGTCTTGAAGTAGATATGGCCGTGTGTGTAGGAAGCACAGTTTTTTTGTTCTGAGTAAGCTCACTGTTTGGACCCCATAGGAAACACAGTAGTGTAGAAGAATGCTCTTTTCTCAAAAGTAGAGTGTGTTTCTTGTAAGGCGAGCTAACGTTTGTTTCCCAGTCCTAAATGGAGTTGAATCACATGCAGTTTCTGGTCCTATGAGCAAGAGTTGTTTTCTGGTAAGGAAAGTCACTATTGCGCTCCCCTTGCCATACACAGTGCAAATAGCTCTCGCGTCTGTTCCCAGCAAGTACAGTGTATCGGACTGAAGAGGAGCTACTGTTCTTGTCAGGTTCCTAAGCAGACTTGAACTAGATATGGTCCGTGTGTGTAGGAAGCACAGTTGTTTTGTTCTGAGCAAGCTCACTGGTTGGACAACATAGGAAACACAGTAGAGTAGAAGAGTGCTCTTTTCTCAAAAGCAGAGTTTCTTTCTTGTAGGGCTAGCTAGCGTTTGTTTCCCAGTCCTAAATGGAGTTGAATCCCATGCAGTATCTGGTCCTACGAGCAATATTTGTTTTCTGGTAAGAAGAGTCAATATTGCGCTGCCATTGCCCTACACAGGACAAATAGCACTAGTGTCTGTTCCCAGCAAGTACAGTGTATTGGACTGAAGAGGAGCTACTGTTCTTGTCAGTTTCCTAAGCAGAGTTGAACTAGATATGGTCCGTGTGTGTAGGAAGCACAGTTCTTTTGTTCTGAGCAAGCTCACTGTTTGGACCTTACAGGAAACACAGTAGAGTAGAAGACTGCTCTTTTCTCTAAAGCAGAGTGTGTTTCTTGTAAGGCGAGCTAGCGTTTGTTTCCCAGTCCTAAATGGAGTGGAATCACATGCAGTTTCTGGTCCTACGAGCAAGAGTTGTTTTCTGGTAAGGAAAGTAACTATTGCGCTCCCATTGCAATACACAGTGCAAATATCACATGCATCTGTTCCCAGCAAGTACAGTGTATCGGACTGAAGAGGAGCTACTGTTCTTGTCAGTTTCCTAAGCAGAGTTGATCTAGATATGGTCGGTGTGTGTAAGAAGCACAGTTCTTTTGTTCTGAGCAAGCTCACTGTTTGGACCCCATAGGAAACACAGTAGAGTAGAAGAGTGCTCTTTTCTCTAAAGCAGAGAGTGTTTCTTGGAAGGTGAGCTAGCGTTTGTTTCCCAGTCCTAAATGGAGTTGAGTCACATGCAGTTTTTTGTCCTATGAGCAAGAGTTGTTTTCTGGTAAGACGAGTAACTATTGTGCTCCAATTGCCATATACAGTGCAAAAAGCACTCGCGTCTGTTCCCCGCAAGTACGGTGTATTGGAATGAAGAGGAGCTACTGTTCTTGTGAGTTTCCTAAGCAGAGTTGAAATAGATATGGCCCGTGTGTAGGAAGCACAGTTCTTTTCTTCTGAGCAAGCTCACTATTCTGGCCCTATAGGAAACACAGCAGAGTAGAAGAGTGCTCTTTTCTCTAAAGCAGAGTGTCTTTCCTGTAAGGCGAGCTAGCGTTTGTTTCCCAATTCTTAATGGAGTTGAATCACATGCAGTTTCTGGGCCTAGGAGCAAGAGTTGTTTTATGGTAAGAAGAGTCAGTATTGCGCTGCCATTGCCATACTCAGGACAAATAGCACTGGCGTCTGTTCCAAGCAAGTACAGTGTATTGGACTGAAGAGGATCTACTGTTCTTGTCAGTTTCCTAAGCAGAATTGAACTAGATATGGCCGTGTGTGTAGGAAGCACAGTTCTTTTGTTCTGAGCAAGCTCACTGTTCAGACCCCATAGGAAACACAGTAGAGTAGAATTGTGCTCTTTTCTCAAAAGCAGAGTGTGTTTCTTGTAAGGCGAGCTAGCATTTGTTTCCCAGTCCTAAATGGAGTTGAATCACATGCAGTTTCTGGTCCTACGAGCAAGAGTTGTTTTCTGGTAAGGAGAGACACTAATGCGCTCCCATTGCCATATACAGTGCAAATAGCACTCGCGTCTGTTCCCAGCAAGTACAGTGTATCAGACTGAAGAGGAGCTATTGTTCTTGTCAGTTTCCTAAGCAGAGTTGAACTAGATATGGTCGGTGTGTGTGGGAAGCACAGTTCTTTTGTTCTGAGCAAGCTCACTGTTTGTACCCCATAGGAAACACAGTAGAGTAGAAGAGTGCTCTTTTCTCAAAAGCAGAGTGTGTTTCTTGTAGGCTAGCTAGCGTTTGTTTCCCAGTCCTAAATGGAGTTGAATCCCATGCAGTTTCTGGTCCTACGAGCAAGAGTTGTTTTCTGGTAAGAAGAGTCAATATTGCGCTGCCATTGCCCTACATAGGACAAATAGCACTGGCGTCTGTTCACAGCAAGTACAATGTATCGGACTGAAGAGGAGCTACTGTTCTTGTCAGTTTCCTAAGCAGAGTTGAATGATATATGTCCCGCGTGTGTAGGAAGCACAGTTCTTTTGTTCTGAGCAAGCTCACTGTTTGGACCCCATAGGAAACACAGTAGAGTAGAAGAGTGCTCTTTTCTCAAAAGCAGAGTGTGTTTCTCGTAAGGCGAGCTAGCGTTTGTTTCCCAGTCCTAAATGGAGTTGAATCACATGCAGTTTCTGGTCCTACAAGCAAGAGTTGTTTTCTGGTAAGAAGAGTCACTATTGTGCTGCCATTGCCATAAACAGGACAAACGACACTGATGTCTTTTCCCAGCAAGTACATTGTATTGGACGGAAGAGGATCTACTGTTCTTGTCAGGTTCCTAAGCAGTCTTGAAGTAGATATGGCCGTGTGTGTAGGAAGCACAGTTTTTTTGTTCTGAGCAAGCTCACTGTTCAGACCCCATAGGAAACACAGTAGAGTAGAATTGTGCTCCTTTCTCAAAAGCAGAGTGTGTTTCTTGTAAGGCGAGCTAGCGTTTGTTTCCCAGTCCTAAATGGAGTTGAATCACATGCAGTTTCTGGTCCTACGAGCAAGAGTTGTTTTCTGGTAAGGAAAGTCACTATTGCGCTCCCATTGCCATACACAGTGCAAATAGCACTCGCGTCTGTTCCCAGCAAGTACAGTGTATCGGACTGAAGAGGAGCTACTGTTCTGGTCAGTTTCCTAAGCAGAGTTGATCTAGATATGGTCGGTGTGTGTAGGAAGCACAGTTCTTTTGTTCTGAGCAAGCTCACTGTTTGGACCCATAGGAAACACAGTAGAGTAGAAGAGTGCTCTTTTCTCAAAAGCAGAGTGTGTTTCTTGTAAGGCGAGCTAGCATTTGTTTCCCAGTCCTAAATGGAGTTGAATCACATGCAGTTTCTGGTCCTACAAGCAAGAGTTGTTTTCTGGTAAGAAGAGTCACTATTGCGCTGCCATTGCCATAAACAGGACAAACGACACTGATGTCTTTTCCCAGCAAGTACAGTGTATTGGACGGAAGAGGATCTACTGTTCTTGTCAGGTTCCTAAGCAGTCTTGAAGTAGATATGGCCGTGTGTGTAGGAAGCACAGTTCTTATGTTCTGAGCAAGCTCACTGTTCGGACCCCATAGGAAACACAGTAGAGTAGAATTGTGCTCCTTTCTCAAAAGCAGAGTGTGTTTCTTGTAAGGCAAGCTAGCGTTTGTTTCCCAGTCCTAAATGGAGTTGAATCACATGCAGTTTCTGGTCCTACGAGCAAGAGTTGTTTTCTGGTAAGGAAAGTCACTATTGCGCTCCCATTGCCATACACAGTGCAAATAGCACTCGCGTCTGTTCCCATCAAGTACAGTGTATCGGACTGAAGAGGAGCTACTGTTCTTGTCAATTTCCTAAGCAGAGTTGATCTAGATGTGGTCGGTGTGTGTAGGAAGCACAGTTCTTTTGTTCTGAGCAAGCTCACTGTTTGGACCCATAGGAAACACAGTAGAGTAGAAGAGTGCTCTTTTCTCAAAAGCAGAGTGTGTTTCTTGTAAGGCGAGCTAGCGTTTGTTTCCCAGTCCTAAATGGAGTTGAATCACATGCAGTTTCTGGTCCTACAAGCAAGAGTTGTTTTCTGGTAAGAAGAGTCACTATTGCGCTACCATTGCCATAAACAGGACAAACGACACTGATGTCTTTTCCCAGCAAGTACAGTGTATTGGACGGAAGAGGATCTACTGTTCTTGTCAGGTTCCTAAGCAGTCTTGAAGTAGATATGGCCGTGTGTGTAGGAAGCACAGTTTTTTTGTTCTGAGCAAGCTCACTGTTCGGACCCCATAGGAAACACACTAGAGTAGAATTGTGCTCCTTTCTCAAAAGCAGAGTGTATTTCTTGTAAGGTGAGCTAGCGTTTGTTTCCCAGTCCTAAATGGAGTTGAATCACATGCAGTTTCTGGTCCTATGAGCAAGAGTTGTTTTCTGGTAAGGAAAGTCACTATTGCGCTCCCTTTGCCATACACAGTGCAAATAGCACTCGTGTCTGTTCCCAGCAAGTACAGTGTATCGGACTGAAGAGGAGCTACTGTTCTTGTCAATTTCCTAAGCAGAGTTGATCTAGATGTGGTCGGTGTGTGTAGGAAGCACAGTTCTTTTGTTCTGAGCAAGCTCACTGTTTGGACCCCATAGGAAACACAGTAGAGTAGAAGAGTGCTCTTTTCTCAAAAGCAGAGTGTGTTTCTTGTAAGGCGAGCTAGCGTTTGTTTCCCAGTCCTAAATGGAGTTGAATCACATGCAGTTTCTGGTCCTACAAGCAAGAGTTGTTTTCTGGTAAGAAGAGTCACTATTGCGCTGCCATTGCCATAAACAGGACAAACGACACTGATGTCTTTTCCCAGCAAGTACAGTGTATTGGACGGAAGAGGATCTACTGTTCTTGTCAGGTTCCTAAGCAGTCTTGAAGTAGATATGGCCGTGTATGTAGGAAGCACAGTTTTTTTGTTCTGAGCAAGCTCACTGTTCGGACCCCATAGGAAACACAGTAGAGTAGAATTGTGCTCCTTTCTCAAAAGCAGAGTGTATTTCTTGTAAGGTGAGCTAGCGTTTGTTTCCCAGTCCTAAATGGAGTTGAATCACATGCAGTTTCTGGTCCTACGAGCAAGAGTTGTTTTCTGGTAAGGAAAGTCACTCTTGCGCTCCCATTGCCATACACAGTGCAAATAGCAATCGCGTCTGTTCCCAGCAAGTACAGTGTATCGGACTGAAGAGGAGCTACTGTTCTTGTCAGTTTCCTAAGCAGAGTTGATCTAGATATGGTCGGTGTGTGTAGGAAGCACAGTTCTTTTGTTCTGAGCAAGCTCACTGTTTGGACCCATAGGAAACACAGTAGAGTAGAAAAGTGCTCTTTTCTCAAAAGCAGAGTGTTTTTCTTTTAAGGCGAGCTCGCGTTTGTTTCCCAGTCCTAAATGGAGTTGAGTCACATACAGTTTTTGGTCCTACAAGCAAGAGTTGTTTTCTGGTAAGAAGAGTCACTATTGCGCTCCAAATGCCATATACAGTGCAAATAGCACTGGCGTCTGTTCCCAGCAAGAACGGTGTATTGGACTGAATAGGAGCTACTGTTCTTGTCAGTTTCCTAAGCAGAGTTGAACTAGATATGGCCCGTGTGTGTAGGAAGCACAGTTCTTATGTTCTGAGCAAGCTCACTGTTCGGACCCCAAAGGAAACACAGTAGAGTAGAAGAGTGCTCCTTTCTCAAAAGCAGAGTGTGTTTCATGTAAGGCGAGCTAGCATTTGTTTCCCTGTCCTAAATGGAGTTGAATCACATGCAGTTACTGGTCCTAGGAGCAAAAGATGTTTTCTGGTAAGGAAAGTCACTATTGTGCTCCCATTGCCATACACAGTGCAAATAGCACTCGCGTCTCTTCTCAGCAAGTACAGTGTATCGGACTGAAGAGGAGCTACTGTTCTTGTCAGTTTCCTAAGCAGAGTTGATCTAGATATGGTCGGTGTGTGTAGGAAGCACAGTTCTTTTGTTCTGAGCAAGCTCACTGTTTGGACCCATAGGAAACACAGTAGAGTAGAAGAGTGCTCTTTTCTCTAAAGCAGAGTGTTTTTCTTTCAAGGCGAGCTCGCATTTGTTTCCCACTCCTAAATGGAGTTGAGTCACATACAGTTTTTGGTCCTATGAGTAAGAGATGTTTTTCTGGTAAGTAGAGTCACTATTGCGCTCCAAATGCCATATACAGTGCAAATAGCACTGGCGTCTGTTCCCAGCAAGAACAGTGTATTGGACTGAATAGGAGCTACTGTTCTTGTCAGTTTCCTAAGCAGAGTTGAACTAGATATATTCCATGTGTGTAGAAATCACAGTTCTTTTGTTCTGAGCAAGCTCACTGTTTGGACCCCAAAGGAAACACAGTAGAGTAGAAGAGTGCTCTCTTCTCTAAAGCAGAGTGTGTTTCTTGTAAGGCGAGCTAGCGTTTGTTTCCCAGTCCTAAATGGAGTTGAATCACATGGAGTTTCTGGTCCTACGAGCAAGAATTGTTTTCTGGTAAGAAGAGTCACTATTGTGCTGCCATAGCAATACACAGGACAAATAGCACTGGCGTCTGTTCCCAGCAAGTATAGTGTATTGGACTGAAGAGGATCTTCTGTTCTTGTCAGGTTCCTAAGCAGACTTGAACTAGATATGGCCGTGTGTGTAGGAAGCACAGTTTTTTTGTTCTGAGCAAGCTCACTGTTTGGACCCCATAGGAAATACAGTAGTGTAGAAGAATGCTCTTTTCTCAAAAGTAGAGTGTGTTTTCGTAAGGCGAGCTATCGTTTGTTTCCCAGTACTAAATGGAGTTGAATCACATGCAGTTTCTGGTCCTATGAGCAAGAGTTGTTTTCTGGTAAGGAAAGTCACTATTGCGCTCCCCTTGCCATACACAGTGCAAATAGCTGTCGCGTCTGTTCCCAGCAAGTACAGTGTATCGGACTGAAGAGGAGCTACTGTTCTTGTCTGGTTCCTAAGCAGACTTGAACTAGATATGGTCGGTGTGTGTAGGAAGCACAGTTGTTTTGTTCTGAGCAAGCTCACTGTTTGGACAACATAGGAAACACAGTAGAGTAGAAGAGTGCTCTTTTCTCAAAAGCAGAGTTTCTTTCTTGTGGGTGAGCTAGCGTTTATTTCCCAGTCCTAAATGGAGTTGAATCCCATGCAGTTTCTGTTCCTATGAGCAAGAGTTGTTTTCTGGTAAGAAGAGTCACTATTGCGCTGCCATTGCTGTTCACAGGACAAATAGCACTGTTGTCTGGTCCCAGCAGTACAGTGTCTTGGACTGAAGAGGATCTACTGTTCTTGTCATGTTCCTAAGCAGAATTGAACTAGGTATGGCGGTGTGTGTAGGAAGCACGGTTTTTTTGTTCTGAGAAAGCTCACTGTTCGGACCTCATAGGAAACACAGTAGAGTAGAAGAGTGCTCTTTTCTCTAAAGCAGAGTGTGTTTCTTGTAAGGCGAGCTAGCTTTTGTTTCCTAGTCCTAAAAAAAGTTCAATCACAGACAGTTTCCGGTCCTATGAGCAAGAGTTGTTTTCTGGTAAGGAAAGTCACTATTGTGCTCCCATTGCCATACACAGTGCAAATAGCACTCGCGTCTGTTTTCAGCAAGTACAGTGTATTGGACTGAATAGGAGCTACTATTCTTGTCAGTTTCCTAAGCAGAGTTGAACTAGATATGGTCGGTGTGTGTAGGAAGCACAGTTCTTTTGTTCTGAGCAAGCTCACTGTTTGGACCCAATAGGAAACTCAGTAGAGTAGAAGAGTGCTCTTTTTTCAAAAGCAGAGTGTGTTTCTTGTAAGGAGAGCTAGTGTTCATTTCACAATCCTAAATGGAGTTGAATCCCATGCAGTTTCTGGTCCTACGAGCAAGAGTTGTTTTCTGGTAAGAAGACTCAATATTGCGCTGCCATTGACATACACAGGACTAATAGCACTGGAGTCTTTTCCCAGCAAGTACAGTGTATTGGACTGAAGAGGATCTACTGTTCTTGTCAGGTTCCTAAGCAGAATTGAACTAGATATGGCCGTGTGTGTAGGAAGCACAGTTCTTTTGTTCTGAGCAAGTTCACTGTTCAGACCACTTAGGAAACACAGTAGAGTAGAAGAGTGCTTTTTTCTCTAAATCAGAGTGTGTTTCTTGTAAGGCGAGCTACTGTTTGTTAACCAGTCAGAAATGGAGTGGAATCACATGCAGTTTCTGGTCCTAAGAGCAAGAGTTGTTTTCTGGTAAGAAGAGTCACTATTATGCTCCCATTGTAATACACTGGGCAAATAGCACTCGCGTCTGTTCCCCGCATGTACAGTGTATTGGACTGAAGAGGTCTACTGTTCTTGTCAGGTTCCTAAGCAGAGTTGAACTAGATTTGGCCGTGTGTGTAGGAAGCACAATTCTTTTGTTCTGAGCAAGCTCACTGTTCTGGCCCTATAGGAAACACAGTAGATTAGAAGAGTGCTCTTTTCTCAAAAGCAGAGTGTGTTTCTCCTAAGGCGAGCTAGCGTTTGTTTCCCAATCCTATATGGAGTTGAATCACATGCAGTTTCTGGTCCTACGAGCAAGAGTTGTTTTCTAGTAAGGAAAGTCACTATTGAGCTCCCATTGCCATACACAGTGCAAATAGCACTCGCGTCTGTTCCCAGCAAGTACAGTGTATTGGACTGAAGAGGAGCTACTGTTCTTCTCAGTTTCCTAAGCAGAGTTGAACTAGATATGGCCCGTGTGTAGGAAGCACAGTTCTTTTGTTCTGAGCAAGCTCACTTTTCTGGCCCTACAGGAAACACAGTAGAATAGAAGAGTGCTCTTTTCTCTAAAGCAGAGTGTGTTTCTTTTAAGGCGAGCTAGCGTTTGTTTCCCAGTCCTTAATGGAGTTGAATCACATGCAGTTTCTAATCCTACGAACAAGAGTTGTTTTCTGGTAAGGAAAGTCACTCTTGTGCTCCCATTGCCATACACAGTGCAAATAGCACTCGCGTCTGTTCCCAGCAAGTACAGTGTATCGGACTGAAGAGGAGCTACTGTTCTTGTCAGTTTCCTAAGCAGAGTTGATCTAGATATGGTCGGTGTGTGTAGGAAGCACAGTACTTTTGTTCTGAGCAAGCTCACTGTTTGGACCCATAGGAAACACAGTAGAGTAGAAAAGTGCTCTTTTCTCAAAAGCAGAGTGTTTTTCTTTTAAGGCGAGCTCGCATTTGTTTCCCAGTCCTAAATGGAGTTGAGTCACATACAGTTTTTGGTCCTACGAGCAAGAGTTGTTTTCTGGTAAGAAGAGTCACTATTGCGCTCCAAATGCCCTATACAGTGCAAATAGCACTGGCGTCTGTTCCCAGCAAGAACGGTGTATTGGACTGAATAGGAGCTACTGTTCTTGTCAGTTTCCTAAGCAGAGTTGAACTAGATATGGCCCGTGTTTGTAGGAAGCACAGTTCTTATGTTCTGAGCAAGCTCACTGTTCGGACCCCATAGGAAACACTGTAGAGTAGAAGAGTGCTCCTTTCTCTAAAGCAGAGTGTGTTTCATGTAAGGCGAGCTAGCATTTGTTTCCCTGTCCTAAATGGAGTTGAATCACATGCAGTTACTGGTCCTAGGAGCAAAAGATGTTTTCTGGTAAGGAAAGTCACTATTGTGCTCCCATTGCCATACACAGTGCAAATAGCACTCGCGTCTCTTCTCAGCAAGTACAGTGTATCGGACTGAAGAGGAGCTACTGTTCTTGTCAGTTTCCTAAGCAGAGTTGATCTAGATATGGTCGGTGTGTGTAGGAAGCACAGTTCTTTTGTTCTGAGCAAGCTCACTGTTTGGACCCATAGGAAACACAGTAGAGTAGAAGAGTGCTCTTTTCTCTAAAGCAGAGTGTTTTTCTTTCAAGGCGAGCTCGCATTTGTTTCCCACTCCTAAATGGAGTTGAGTCACATACAGTTTTTGGTCCTATGAGCAAGAGATGATTTTCTGGTAAGTAGAGTCACTATTGCGCTCCAAATGCCATATACAGTGCAAATAGCACTGGCGTCTGTTCCCAGCAAGAACATTGTATTGGACTGAATAGGAGCTACTGTTCTTGTCAGTTTCCTAAGCTGAGTTGAACTAGATATGGCCCATGTGTGTAGAAATCACAGTTCTTTTGTTCTGAGCAAGCTCACTGTTTGGATCCCAAAGGAAACACAGTAGAGTAGAAGAGTGCTCTCTTCTCTAAAGCAGAGTGTGTTTCTTGTAAGGCGAGCTAGCGTTTGTTTCCCAGTCCTAAATGGAGTTGAATCACATGCAGTTTCTGGTCCTACGAGCAAGAATTGTTTTCTGGTAAGAAGAGTCACTATTGTGCTGCCATAGCAATACACAGGACAAATAGCACTGGCGTCTGTTCCCAGCAAGTACAGTGTATTGGACTGAAGAGGACCTTCTGTTCTTGTCAGGTTCCTAAGCAGACTTGAACTAGATATGGCCGTGTGTGTAGGAAGCACAGTTTTTTTGTTCTGAGCAAGCTCACTGTTTGGACCCCATAGGAAATACAGTAGTGTAGAAGAATGCTCTTTTCTCAAAAGTAGAGTGTGTTTTTGTAAGGCGAGGTATCGTTTGTTTCCCAGTACTAAATGGAGTTGAATCACATGCAGTTTCTGGTCCTATGAGCAAGAGTTGTTTTCTGGTAAGGAAAGTCACTATTGCGCTCCCCTTGCCATACACAGTGCAAATAGCTGTCGCGTCTGTTCCCAGCAAGTACAGTGTATCGGACTGAAGAGGAGCTACTGTTCTTGTCTGGTTCCTAAGCAGACTTGAACTAGATATGGTCCATGTGTGTAGGAAGCACAGTTATTTTGTTCTGAGCAAGCTCACTGTTTGGACAACATAGGAAACACAGTAGAGTAGAAGAGTGCTCTTTTCTCAAAATCAGAGTTTCTTTCTTGTAGGGCGAGCTAGCGTTTATTTCCCAGTCCCAAATGGAGTTGAATCCCATGCAGTTTCTGTTCCTATGAGCAAGAGTTGTTTTCTGGTAAGAAGAGTCACTATTGCGCTGCCATTGCCGTACACAGGACAAATAGCACTGTTGTCTGTTCCCAGCAGTACAGTGTCTTGGACTGAAGAGGATCTACTGTTCTTGTCATGTTCCTAAGCAGAATTGAACTAGGTATGGCGGTGTGTGTAGGAAGCACGGTTTTTTTGTTCTGAGCAAGCTCACTGTTCGGACCTCATAGGAAACACAGTAGAGTAGAAGAGTGCTCTTTTCTCTAAAGCAGAGTGTGTTTCTTGTAAGGCGAGCTAGCTTTTGTTTCCTAGTCCTAAAAAAAGTTCAATCACAGGCAGTTTCCGGTCCTATGAGCAAGAGTTGTTTTCTGGTAAGGAAAGTCACTATTGTGCTCCCATTGCCATACACAGTGCAAATAGCACTCGCGTCTGTTCCCAGCAAGTACAGTGTATTGGATTGAATAGGAGCTACTGTTCTTGTCAGTTTCCTAAGCAGAGTTGAACTAGATATGGTCGGTGTGTGTAGGAAGCACAGTTCTTTTGTTCTGAGCAAGCTCACTGTTTGGACCCAATAGGAAACACAGTAGAGTAGAAGAGTGCTCTTTTTTCAAAAGCAGAGTGTGTTTCTTGTAAGGAGAGCTAGTGTTCGTTTCACAATCCTAAATGGAGTTGAATCCCATGCAGTTTCTGGTCCTACGAGCAAGAGTTGTTTTCTGGTAAGAAGACTCAATATTGCGCTGCCATTGCCATACACAGGACAAATAGCACTGGAGTCTTTTCCCAGCAAGTACAGTGTATTGGACTGAAGAGGATCTACTGTTCTTGTCAGGTTCCTAAGCAGAATTGAACTAGATATGGCCGTGTGTGTAGGAAGCACAGTTCTTTTGTTCTGAGCAAGTTCACTGTTCGGACCTCTTAGGAAACACAGTAGAGTAGAAGAGTGCTTTTTTCTCTAAATCAGAGTGTGTTTCTTGTAAGGCGAGCTAGTGTTTGTTTCCCAGTCAGAAATGGAGTGGAATCACATGCAGTTTCTGGTCCTAAGAGCAAGAGTTGTTTTCTGGTAAGAAGAGTCACTATTATGCTCCCATTGTCATACACAGGGCAAATAGCACTCGCGTCTGTTCCCTGCATGTACAGTGTATTGGACTGAAGAGGTCTACTGTTCTTGTCAGGTTCCTAAGCAGAGTTGAACTAGATTTGGCCGTGTGTGTAGGAAGCACAATTCTTTTGTTCTGAGCAAGCTCACTGTTCTGGCCCTATAGGAAACACAGTAGATTAGAAGAGTGCTCTTTTCTCAAAAGCAGAGTGTGTTTCTCCTAAGGCGAGCTAGCGTTTGTTTCCCAGTCCTATATGGAGTTGAATCACATGCAGTTTCTGGTCCTACGAACAAGAGTTGTTTTCTGGTAAGGAAAGTCACTATTGAGCTCCCATTGCCATACACAGTGCAAATAGCACTCGCGTCTGTTCCCAGCAAGTACAGTGTATTGGACTGAAGAGGAGCTACTGTTCTTCTCAGTTTCCTAAGCAGAGTTGAACTAGATATGGCCCGTGTGTAGGAAGCACAGTTCTTTTGTTCTGAGCAAGCTCACTGTTCTGGCCCTACAGGAAACACAGTAGAATAGAAGAGTGCTCTTTTCTCTAAAGCAGAGTGTTTTTCTTGTAAGGTGAGACAGCTTTTGTTTCCCAGTCTAAATGGAGTTGAATCACATGCAGTTTCTGGTCCTACGAACAAGAGTTGTTTTCTGGTAAGGAAAGTCAATATTGCGCTCCCATTGCCATACACAGTGCAAATAGCACTCGCGTTTGTTCCCAGCAAGTACAGTGTATCGGACTGAAGAGGAGCTGCTGTTCTTGTCAGTTTCCTAAGCAGAGTTGATCTAGATATGGTCGGTGTGTGTAGGAAGCACAGTTCTTTTGTTCTGAGCAAGCTCACTGTTTGTACCCCATAGGAAACACCGTAGAGTAGAAGAGTGCTCTTTTCTCTAAAGCAGAGTGTGTTTCTTGTAAGGCGAGCTAGCGTTTGTTTCCCAGTCCTAAATGGAGTGGAATCACATGCAGTTTCTGGTCCTACGAGCAAGAGATGTTTTCTGGTAAGGAAAGTAACTATTGCGCTCCCATTGCCATACACAGTGCAAATAGCACATGCGTCTGTTCCCAGCAAGTACAGTGTATCGGACTGAAGAGGAGCTACTGTTCTTGTCAGTTTCCTAAGCAGAGTTGATCTAGATATGGTCGGTGTGTGTAGGAAGCAAAGTTCTTTTGTTCTGAGCAAGCTCACTGTTTGGACTCCATAGGAAACACAGTAGAGTAGAAGTGTGCTCTTTTCTCTTAAGCAGAGTGTTTTTCTTTTAAGGCGAGCTCGTGTTTATTTCCCAGTCCTAAATGGAGTTGAGTCACATACAGTTTTTGGTCCTACGAGCAAGAGTTGTTTTCTGGTAAGAAGAGTCACTATTGCGCTCCAAATGCCATATACAGTGCAAATAGCACATGCGTCTGTTCCCAGTAAGTACAGTGTATCGGACTGAATAGGAGCTACTGTTCTTGTCAGTTTCCTAAGCAGAGTTGATCTAGATATGGTCGGTGTGTGTAGGAAGCACAGTTCCTTTGTTCAGAGCAAGCTCAGTGTTTGGACCCCATAGGAAACACAATAGAGTAGAAGAGTGCTCTTTTCTCTAAAGCAGAGTGTTTTTCTTTTAAGGCAAGCTCGCGTTTGTTTCCCAGTCCTAAATGGAGTTGAGTCACATACAGTTTTTGGTCCTACGAGCAAGAGTTTTTTTCTGTTAAGAAGAGTCACTATTGCGCTCCAAATGCCATATACAGTGCATATAGCACTGGCGTCTGTTCCCAGCAAGAACAGTGTATTGGACTGAATAGGAGCTACTGTTCTTGTCAGTTTCCTAAGCAGAGTTGAACTAGATATGGTTCATGTGTGTAGGAAGCACAGTTCTTTTCTTCTGAGCAAGCTCACTGTTTGGACACCAAATGAAACACAGTAGAGTAGAAGAGTGCTCTTTTCTCTAAAGCAGAGTGTGTTTCTTGTAAGGCGAGCTAGTGTTTGTTTCCCAGTCCTAAATGGAGTTGAATCACATGCAGTTTCTGGTCCTAAGAGCAAGAGTTGTTTTCTGGTAAGAAGAGTCACTATTATGCTCCCATTGTCATACACAGGGCAAATAGCACTCGTGTCTGTTCCCCGCATGTACAGTGTATTGGACTGAAGAGGTCTACTGTTCTTGTCAGTTTCCTAAGCAGAGTTGAACTAGATATGGTCCATGTGGGTAGGAAGCACAGTTCTTTTGTTCTGAGCAAGCTCACTGTTTGGACCCCAAAGGAAACACAGTACAGTAGAAGAGTGCTCTTTTCTCTAAAGCAGAGTGTGTTTCTTGTAAGGCAAGCTAGCGTTTGTTTCCCAGGACTAAATGGAGTTGAATCATATGCAGTTTCTGGTCCTATGAGCAAGAGTTGTTTTCTGGTAAAGAAAGTCACTATTGTGCTCCCCTTGCCATACACAGTGCAAATAGCTCTAGCGTCTGTTCCCAGCAAGTACAGTGTATCGGACTGAAGAGGAGCTACTGTTCTTGTGAGTTTCCTAAGCAGAGTTGAAATAGATATGTCCCGTGTGTGTAGGAAGCACAGTTCTTTTGTTCTGAGCAAG
This sequence comes from Peromyscus eremicus, assembly GCF_949786415.1. Taxonomy (NCBI): domain Eukaryota; kingdom Metazoa; phylum Chordata; class Mammalia; order Rodentia; family Cricetidae; genus Peromyscus; species Peromyscus eremicus. Next base: position 16,226 of record NW_026738253.1, read on the forward strand.
CTCACTGTTCGGACCCCATAGGAAACACAGTAGAGTAGAAGAGTGCTCTTTTCTCAAAAGCAGAGTGTGTTTCATGTAAGGCGAGCTAGCATTTGTTTCCCTGTCCTAAATGGAGTTGAATCACATGCAGTTTCTGGTCCTACGAGCAAGAGTTGTTTTCTGGTAAGGAAAGTCACTATTGAGCTCCCATTGCCATACACAGTGCAAATAGCACTCGCGTCTGTTCTCAGCAAGTATAGTGTATCGGACTGAAGAGGAGCTACTGTTCTTGTCAGTTTCCTAAGCAGAGTGGAACTAGATATGGTCCGAGTGTAGGAAGCACAGTTCTTTTGTTTGGAGCAAGCTCACTGTTCTGGCCCTATAGGAAACAGAGTAGAGTAGAAGAGTGCTCTTTTCTCTAAAGCAGAGTGTGTTTCTTGTAAGGCGAGCTAGCGTTTGTTTCCCAGTCCTTAATGGAGTTGAATCACATGCAGTTTCTGGTCCTACAAGAAAGAGTTGTTTTATGGTAAGAAGAGTCACTATTGCGCTGCCATTTCCATACTCAGGACAAATAGCACTGGCGTCTGTTCCTAGCAAGTACAGTGTATTGGAATGAAGACGAGCTACTGTTCTGGTCAGGTTCCTAAGCAGAATTGAACTAGATATGGCCGTGTGTGTAGGAAGCACAGTTCTTTTGTTCTGAGCAAGCTCACTGTTCGGATCCCATAGGAAACACAGGAGAGAAGAATTGTGCTCCTTTCTCAAAAGCAGTGTGTGTTTCTTGTAAGGCGAGCTAGCGTTTGTTTCCCAGTCCTAAATGGAGTTGAATCACATGCAGTTTCTGGTCCTACGAGCAAGAGTTGTTTTCTGGTAAGGAAAGTCACTATTGCGCTCCCATTGCCATACACAGTGCAAATAGCACTCGCGTCTGTTCCCAGCAAGTACAGCGTATCGGACTGAAGAGGAGCTACTGTTCTTGTCAGTTTCCTAAACAGAGTTGAACTAGATATGGCCCGAGTGTGTAGGAAGCACAGTTCTTATGTTCTGAGCAAGCTCACTTTTCTGGCCCTATAGGAAACACAGTAGAGTAGATGAGTGCTCTTTTCTCTAAAGCAGAGTGTGTTTCTTGTAAGGCGAGCTAGCGTTTGTTTCCTAGTCGTAAATGGAGTTGAATCACAGGCAGTTTCTGGTCCTACGAACAAAAGTTGTTTTCTGGTAAGGAAAGTTACTATTGCGCTCCCATTGCCATACACAGTGCAAATAGCACTCGTGTCTGTTCCCAGCAAGTACAGTGTATTGAACTGAATAGGTCCTACTGTTCTTGTCAGTTTCCTAAGCAGAGTTGAACTAGATATGATCCGTGTTTGTAGGAAGCACATTTCTTTTGTTCTGAGCAAGCTCACTGTTTGCCCCCATAGGAAACACAGTAGAGTAGAAGAGTGCTCTTTTATCTAAAGCAGAGTGTGTTTCTTGTAAGGCGAGCTAACGTTTGTTTTCCAGTCATAAATGGAGTTGAATCCCATGCAGTTTCTGGTACTACGAGCAGAGTTGTTTTCTGGTAAGAAGAGTCACTATTGCGCTGCCATTGCCATACACAGGACAAATAGCACTGGCGTCTGTTCGCAGCAAGTACAGTGTATTGGACTGAAGAGGATCTTCTGTTCTTGTCAGGTTCCTAAGCAGACTTGAACTAGATATGGCCCGTGTGTAGGAAGCACAATTCTTTTGTTCTGAGCAAGCTCACTGTTCGGACCCCATAGGAAACACAGTAGAGTAGAAAAGAGCTCATTTCTCAAAAGCAGAGTGTGTTTCATGTAAGGCGAGCTAGCATTTGTTTCCCAGTCCTAAATGGAGTTGAATCACGTGCAGTTTCTGGTCCTATGAGCAAGAGTTGTTTTCTGGTAAGGAAAGTCACTATTGCGCTCCCATTGCCATACACAGTGCAAATAGCTCTCGCGTCTGTTCCCAGCAAGTACAGTGTATCAGACTGAAGAGGAGCTACTGTTCTTGTCAGTTTCCTAAGTAGAGTTGAACTAGATATGGCCCGTGTGTGTAGGAAGCACAGTTCTCTTTTTCTGAGCAAGCTCACTGTTCTGGCCCTATAGGAAACACTGTAGAGTAGAAGAGTGCTCTTTTCTCTAAAGCAGAGTGTGTTTTTTTAAGGCGAGCTAGCGTTTGTTTCCTATTCCTAAATGGAGTGGAATCACATGCAGTTTCTGGTCCTACGAACAAGTGTTGTTTCTGGTAAGGAAAGTCACTATTGTGCTCCCATTGCCCTACACAAGGCAAATAGCACTCGCGTCTTTTCCCAGCAAGTACAGTGTATTGGACTTAATAGGAGCTACTGTTCTTGTAGTTTCCTAAGCAAAGTTGAACTAGATATGGTCCATGTGTGTAGGAAGCACAGTCCTTTTGTTCTGAGCAAGCTCACTCTTTGGACCCCATAGGAAACACAGTGGAGTAGAAGAGTGCTCTTTTCTCTAAAGCAGAGTGTGTTTCTTGTAAGGCGAGCTAGCGTTTGTTTCCTAGTCCTAAATGGAGTTGAATCACATGCAGGTTCTGTTCCTACGAACAAGAGTTGTTTTCTGGTAAGAAGAGTCACTATTGCGCTGCCATTGCCATACACAGGTCAAATAGCACTGGCGTCTGTTCGCAGCAAGTACAGTGTATTGGACTGAAGAGGAGCTACTGTTCTTCTCATTTTCCTAAGCAGAGTTGAACTAGATATGGCCTGTGTGTGTAGGAAGCACAGTTCTTTTTTTCTGAGCAAGCTCACTGTTCTGGCCCTATAGGAAACACAGTAGAGTAGAAGAGTGCTCTTTTCTCAAAAGCAGAGTGTGTTTCTTGTAAGGCGAGCTAGCGTTTGTTTCCCAGTCAGAAATGGAGGTGAATCCAATGCAGTTTCTGGTCCTACGAACAAGAGTTGTTTTCTGGTAAGGAAAGTCACTATTGCACTCCCATTGAGATACACAGTGCAAATAGAAATCACGTCTGTTCCCAGCAAGTACAGTGTATTGGACTCAATAGGTGCTACTGTTCTTGTCAGTTTCCTAAGCAGAGTTGAACTAGATATGGTCCGTGTGTGTAGGAAGCACAGTTCTTTTGTTCTGAGCAAGCTCACTGTTCGGACCCCATAGGATACACAGTAGAGTAGAAGAGTGCTCTTTTCTCAAAAGCAGAGTGTGTTTCTTGTAAGGCGAGCTCGCATTTGTTTCCCAGTCCAAAATGGAGTTGAATCACATGCAGTTCCTGGTCCTACAACAAGAGTTGTTTTCTGGGAAGAAGAGTCACTATTGCGCTGCCATTGCCATACACAGGACAAATAGCACTGGCGTCTCTTCCCAGCAAGTACAGTGTATTGGTTTGAAGAGGATCTACTGTTCTTGTCAGGTTCCTAATCAGACTTGAACTAGATATGGCCGTGTGTGTAGGGAGCACAGTTTTTTTGTTCTCAGCAAGCTCACTGTTCGGAACACATAGGAAACACAGTAGAGTAGAAGAGTGCTCTTTTCTCAAAAGCAGAGTGTGTTTCTTGGAAGGCGAGCTAGCATTTGTTTCCATATCCTAAATGGAGTTGAGTCACATGCAGTTTTTGTCCTACGAGCAAGAGTTGTTTTCTGGTAAGACGAGTCACTATTGTGCTCCAATTGCCATACACAGTGCAAATAGCACTCGCGTCTGTTCCCAGCAAGTACAGTGTATTGGACTGAAGAGGAGCTACTGTTCTTGTCAGTTTCCTAAGCAGAGTTGAACTAGATATGGCCAGTGTGTGTAGGAAGCACAGTTCTTTTGTTCTGAGCAAGCACACTGTTCGGAGAATGTAAGAAACACAGTAGAGGAGAAGAGTGCTCTTTTCTCAAAAGCAGAGTGTGTTTCTTGTAAGGCGAGCTAGTGTTTGTTTCCCAGTCCTAAATGGAGTGGAATCACATGCAGTTTCTGGTCCTACGAGCAAGAGTTGTTTTTTGGTAAGGAAAGTCACTATTGCGCTCCCATTGCGATACACAGTGCAAATAGCAATCGCGTCTGTTCCCAGCAAGTACAGTGTATTGGACTCAATAGATGCTACTGTTCTTGTCAGTTTCCTAAGCAGAGTTGAACTAAATATGGTCCGTGTGTGTAGGAAGCACAGTTCTTTTGTTCTGAGCAAGCTCACTGTTTGGACCCCATAGGAAACACAGTAGAGTAGAAGAATGCTGTTTTCTCTAAAGTAGAGTGTGTTTCTTGTAAGGACAGCTAGCGTTTGTTTCCCAGTCCTAAATGGAGTTGAATCCCATGCAGTTTCTGGTACTATGAGCAAGAGTTGTTTTCTGGTAAGAAGAGTCACTATTGCACTGCCATTGCCATACACAGGACAAATAGCACTGGCGTCTGTTCGCAGCAAGTACAGTGTATTGGACTGAAGAGGATATACTGTTCTTGTCGGATTCTTAAGCAGACTTGAACTAGATATGGGCGTGTGTGTAGGAAGCCCAGTTTTTTTGTTCTGAGCAAGCTCACTGTTCAGACCCCATAGGAAACACAGTAGAATAGAAGAGTGCTCTTTTCTCAAAAGCAGAGTGTGTTTCTTGTAAAGCGAGCTAGCATCTGTTTCACAGTCCTAAATGGAGTTGAATCACATTCAGTTTCTGTTCCTATGTGCAAGAGTTGTTTTCTGGTAAGGAAAGTCACTATTGTGCTCCCATTGCCATACACAGTGCAAATAGCACTCCCGTCTGTTCCCAGCAAGTACAGTGTATTGGACTGAAGAGGAGCTACTGTTCTTCTCATTTTTCTAAGCAGAGTTGAACTAGATATGGCCCGTGTGTCTAGGAAGCACAGTTCATTTGTTCTGAGCAAGCTCACTGTTCTGGCCCTATAGGAAACACAGTAGAGTAGAAGAGTGCTCTTTTCTCAAAAGCAGAGTGTGTTTCTTGTAAGGCGAGCTAGAGTTTGTTTCCCAGTCCTAAATGGAGTTGAGTCACATGCAGTTTTTTGTCCTACGAGCAAGAGTTGTTTTCTGGTAAGACGAGTCACTATTGTGCTCCAATTGCCATACACAGTGCAAATAGCACTCGCGTCTGTTCTCAGCAAGTACAGTGTATCGGACTGAAGAGGAGCTACTTTTCTTGTCAGTTTCCTAAGCAGAGTTGAACTAGATATCGCCCATGTGTGTAGGAAGCACAGTTATTATGTTCTGAGCAAGCTCACTGTTCTGGCCCTATTGGAAACACAGTAGAGTAGAAGAGTGCTCTTTTCTCTAAAGCAGAGTGTGTTTCTTGGAAGGCGAGCAAGCGTTTGTTTCCCAGTCCTAAATGGAGTGGAATCACATGCAGTTTGTGGTCCTACGAACAAGAGTGGTTTTCTGGTAAAGAAAGTCACTATTTCGCTCCCATTGCCATACACAGTGCAAATAGCACTCGCGTCTGTTCCCAGCAAGTACAGTGTATCGGACTGAAGAGGAGCTACTGTTCTTGTCAGTTTCCTAAGCAGAGTTGAACTAGATATGGCCCGTGTGTGTAGGAAGTACAGTTATTATGTTCTGAGCAAGTCACTGTTCTGGCCCTTTAAGAAACACAGTAGAGTAGAAGAGTGCTCTTTTTTCTAAAGTAGAGTGTGTTTCTTGTAAGGCGAGCTAGTGTTTGTTTCCCAGTCCTAAATGGAGTTGAGTCACATGCAGTTTCTAGTCCTAGGAGCAAGAGTTGTTTTTTTGGTAAGAAGAGTCACTATTGCGCTGCCATTGCCATACACAGGACAAATAGCACTGGCGTCTGTTCCCAGCAAGTACAGTATATTGGACTGAAGAGGATCTACTGTTCT
>NW_026738254.1:0-22000 GCF_949786415.1 Peromyscus eremicus
GGCCGTGTGTGCAGGAAGCACAGTTCTTTTGTTCTGAGCAAGCCCACTGTTCTGGCCCTATAGGAAACACAGTAGAGTAGAAGAGTGCTCTTTTCGCTAAACCAGAGTATGTTTCTTGTAAGGCGAGCTAGCGTTTGTTTCCCAGTACTAAATGGAGTTGAATCACATGCAGTTTCTGGTCCTACGAGCAAGAGTTTTTTTATGGTAAGAAGAGTCACTATTGCGCTGCCATTGCCATACACAGGACAAATAACACTGGTGTCTGTTCCCAGCAAGTACAGTGTATTGGACTGAAGAGGATCTACTGTTCTTGTCAGGTTACTAAGCAGACTTGAACTAGATATGGCCGTGTGTGTACGAAGCACAGTTCTTTTGTTCTGAGCAAGCTCACTGTTTGGACCCCATAGGAAACAGAGTAGAGTAGAAGAGTGCTCTTTTCTCTAAAGCAGAGTGTGTTTCTTGTAAGGCGAGCTAGCGTTTGTTTCCCAGTCCTAAATGGAGTGGAATCAAATGCAGTTTCTGGTCCTACGAGCAAGAGTTGTTTTATGGTAAGAATAGTCACTATTGTGCTGCCATTGCCATACACTGGACAAATAGCACTGGCGTCTGTTCCCAGCAAGTACAGTGTATCGGACTGAAGAGGAGCTGCTGTTCTTGTCAGTTTCCTAAGCAGAGTTGAACTAGATATGGCCCGTGTGTGTAGGAAGCACAGTTCTTTTTTTCTGAGCAAGCCCACTGTTCTGGCCCTATACGAAACACAGTAGAGTAGAAGAGTGCTCTTTTCGCTAAAGCAGAGTGGGTTGATTTTAATGCGAGCTAGCGTTTGTTTCCCAGTCTTAAATGGAGTGGAATCACATGCAGTTTCTGGTCCTATGAGCAAGAGTTGTTTTATAGTAAGAAGAGTCACTATTGCGCTGCCATTGCCATACACAGGACAAATAGCACTGGCGTCTGTTCCCAGCAAGTACAGTGTATCAGACTGAAGAGGAGCTACTGTTCTTGTCAGGTTCCTCAGCAGAATTGAACTAGATATGGCTGTGTGTGTAGGAAGCACAGTTCATTTGTTCTGAGCAAGCTCACTGTTCGGAAACCATAGGAAACACAGTAGAGTAGAAGAGTGCTCTTTACTCAAAAACAGCGTGTGTTTTTTGTAAGGCATGCTAGCGTTTGTTTCCCAGTCTTAAATCGAGTGGAATCACATGCAGTTTCTGGTCCTACGAGCAAGAGTTGTTTTCTGGTAAGAAGAGTCACTATTGTGCTCCAATTGCCATACACAGTGCAAATAGCACTCGCGTCTTTTCCCAGCAAGTACAGTGTATCGGACTGAAGAGGAGCTACTGTTCTTGTCAGTTTACTAAGCAGAGTTGAACTAGATATGGCCCGTGTGTTTAGGAAACACAGTTATTATGTTCTGAGCAAGCTCACTGTTCTGGCCCTATAGGAAACACAGTACAGTAGAAGAGTGCTCTTTTCTATAAAGCAGAGTGTTTTTCTTGTAAGGCGAGCTCGTGTTTATTTCCCAGTCCTAAATGGAGTTGAGTCACATGCAGTTTTTGGTCCTATGAGCAAGAGATGTTTTCTGGAAAGAAGAGTCACTATTGTGCTCCAAATGCCTACACAGTGCAAATAGCACTCGCGTCTGTTCCCAGCAAGTACAGTGTATTGTTCTGAAGAGGAGCTACTGTTCTTGTCAGTTTCCTAAGCAGAGTTGATCTACATATGGTCCGTGTGTGTAGGAAGCACAGTTCTTTTGTTCTGAGCAAGCTCACTGTTTGGACACCATAGGAAACACAGTAGAGTAGAAGAGTGCTCTTTTCTCAAAAGCAGAGTGTGTTTCTTGTAAGGCGAGCTAGCATTTGTTTCCCATTCCTATATGGAGTTGAATCACATGCAATTTCTGGTCGTACGAGCAAGAGTTGTTTTCTGGTAAGGAAAGTCACTATTGCACTTCCATTGCTATACACAGTGCAAATAGCACTGGCGTCTGTTCAAAGCAAGTACATTTATCGGAAGGAAGAGGAGCTACTGTTCTTGTCAGTTTCCTAAGCAGAGTTGAACTAGATATGGCCCGTGTGTGTAGGAAGCACATTTCTTATGTTCTGAGCAAGCTCACTGTTCTGGCCCTATAGGAAACACAGTAGAGTAGAAGAGTGCTCTTTTCTCAAAAGCAGAGTGTGTTTCTTGTAAGGCGAGCTAGCGTTTGTTTCCCAGTCCTAAATGGAGTTGAATCAAATGCAGTTTCTGGTACTACGAGCACGAGTTGTTTATGGTAAGAATCCTCACTATTGCGCTGCCATTGCCATACACAGGACAAATAGCAATGCTGTCTGTTCCCAGCAAGTACAGTGTATTGGACTGAAGAGGATCTACTGTTCTTGTCAGGTTCCTAAGCCGAATTGAACTAGATATGGCCGTGTGTGTAGGAAGCACAGTTCTTTTGTTCTGAGCAGCTCACTGTTCGGACCCCATAGGAAACACAGTAGAGTAGAAGAGTGTTTTTTTTCTCTAAAGCAGAGTGTGTTTCCTGTAAGGCGAGCTCGCGTTTGTTTCCCAGTCCTAAATGGAGTTGAATCACAGGCAGTTTTTGGTTCTATGTACAAGAGTTGTTTTCTGGCAAGAAGAGTCACAATTGCGCTCCAAATGCCATACACAGTGCAAATAGCACTGGCGTCTGTTCCCAGAAAGTACAGTGTATTGGACTGAATAGGAGCTACTGTTCTTGTCAGTTTCCTAAGCAAAGTTGAACTAGATATGGTCCATGTGTGTAGGAAGCACAGTTCTTTTGTTCTGAGCAAGCTCACTCTTCTAGCCCTATAGGAAACACAGTAGAGTAGAAGAGTGCTCTTTTCTCTAAAGCAGAGTGTGTTTCTTTTAAGGCGAGCTAGCGTTTTTTTCCCAGTCCTAAATGGAGTTGAATCACATGCAGTTTCTGGTCCTATGAGCAAGAGTTGTTTTCTGGTAAGAAGAGTCACTATTGCGCTGCCATTGCCATACACAGGACAAATAGCACTGGCGTCTGTTCCCAGCAAGTACAGTGTATTGGACTGAAGAGGATCTACTGTTCTTGTCAGGTTCCTAAGCAGAATTGAACTAGATATGGCCGTGTGTGTAGGAAGCACAGTTCTTTTGTTCTGAGCAAGCCCACTGTTCTGGCACTATATGAAACACAGTAGAGTAGAAGAGTGCTCTTTTCTCAAAAGCAGAGTGTGTTTCATGTAAGGAGAGCTAGCGTTTGTTTCCCAGTACTAAATGGAGCTGAATCACATGCAATTTCTGGTCCTAGGAGCAAGAGTTGTTTTCTGGTAAGGAAAGTCACTATTGCGCTCCCATTGCCATACACAGTGCAAATAGCACTCGCGTCTGTTCCCAGCAAGTACATTGTATTGGACTGAATAGGTGGTACTGTTCTTGTCAGTTACCTAAGCAGAATTGAACTAGATATGGCCGTGTGTGTAGGAAGCACAGTTCTTTTGTTCTGAGCAAGCTCACTGTTCAGACCCCATAGGAAACACAGTAGAGTAGAAGAGTGCTCTTTTCTCAAAAGCAGAGTGTGGTTCTTGTAAGGCGAGCTAGCGTTTGTTTCCCAGTCCTAAATGGAGTGGAATCACATGCAGTTTCTGGTGCTACGAGCAAGAGTTGTTTTCTGGTAAGACGAATCACTATTGTGCTCCAATTGCCATACACAGTGCAAATAGCACTCGCGTCTGTTCTCAGCTAGTACAGTGTATCGGACTGAAGAGGAGCTACTGTTCTTGTCAGTTTCTAAGCAGAGTTGAAGTAGATATGGCCCGTGTGTGTAGGAAGCACAGTTATTATGTTCTGAGCAAGCTCACTGTTCTGGCCCTAAAGGAAACACAGTAGAGTAGAAGAGTGCTCTTTTCTCTAAAGCAGATTGTGTTTCTTGTAAGGCAAGCTCGTGTTTGTTTCCCAGTCCTAAATGGAGTTGAGTCACAGGCAGTTTTTGGTCCTACGAGCAAGAGTTGTTTTCTGGTAAGAAGAGTCACTATTGTGCTCCAAAATGCCATGCACAGTTCAAATAGCACTCGCGTCTGTTCCCAGCAAGTACAGTGTATTGGACTGAATAGGAGCTACTGTTCTTGTCAGTTTCGTAAGCAGAGTTGAACTAGATATGGCCCTTGTGTAGGAAGCACAGTTCTTTTGTTCTGAGCAAGCTCACTGTTTGGACCACTTAGGAAACACAGTAGAGTAGAAGAGTGCTCTTTTCTCTAAAGCTGAGTGTGTTTCTTGTAAGGCGAGCTAGCCTTTGTTTCCCAGTCCTAAATGGAGTTGAATCACATGCAGTTTCTGGTCCTACGAGCAAGAGTTTTTTTATGGTAAGAAGAGTCACTATTGCGCTGCCATTTCCATACACAGGACAAATAGCACTGGCGTCTGTTCCCAGCAAGTACAGTGTATTGGACTGAAGAGGATCTACTGTTCTTGTCAGGTTACTAAGCAGACTTGAACTAGATATGGCCGTGTGTGTAGGAAGCACAGTTCTTTTGTTCTGAGCAAGCACACTGTTTGGATCCCATAGGAAACAGAGTAGAGTAGAAGAGTGCTCTTTTCTCTAAAGCAGAGTGTGTTTCTTGTAAGGCGAGCTAGCGTTTGTTTCCCAGTCCTAAATGGAGTGGAATCACATGCAGCTTCTGGTGCTACGAGCAAGAGTTTTTTTATGGTAAGAATAGTCACTATTGGGCTGCCATTGCCCTACACTGGACAAATAGCACTGGCGTCTGTTCCCAGCAAGTACAGTGTATCGGACTGAAAGGAGCTACTGTTCTTGTCAGTTTCCTAAGCAGAGTTGAACTAGATATGGCCCGTGTGTGTAGGAAGCACAGTTCTTATGTTCTGAGCAAGCTCACTGTTCTGGCCCTATAGGAAACAAAGTAGAGTAGATGAGTGCTCTTTTCTCTAAAGCAGAGTGTGTTTCTTGTAAGGCGAGCTAGCATTTGTTTCCTAGCTCTAAATGGAGTTGAATCACATGCAGTTTCTGGTCCTACGAACAAGAGTTGTTTTCTGGTAAGGAAAGTCACTATTGCGCTCCCATTGCCATACACACTGCAAATTGCACTGGTGTAGGTTCGCAGCAAGTACAGTGTATTGGACTGAATAGGAGCTACTGTTCTTGTCAGTTTCCTAAGCAGAGTTGAACTAGATATGGCCCGTGTGTAGGAAGCACAGTTCTTTTGTTCTGAGCAAGCTCACTCTTCTAGCCCTATAGGAAACACAGTAGAGTAGAAGAGTGCTCTTTTCTCTACAGCAGAGTGTGTTTCTTGTAAGGCGAGCTAGCGTTTGTTTCCAAGTCCTAAATGGAGTTGAATCACATGCAGTTTCTGGTCCTACGAGCAAGAGTTTTTTTATGGTAAGAAGAGTCACTATTGCGCTGCCATTGCCATACACAGGACAAATAACACTGGTGACTGTTCCCAGCAAGTACAGTGTATTGGACTGAAGAGGATCTACTGTTCTTGTCAGGTTACTAAGCAGACTTGAACTAGATATGGCCGTGTGTGTACGAAGCACAGTTCTTTTGTTCTGAGCAAGCTCACTGTTTGGACCCCATAGGAAACAGAGTAGAGTAGAAGAGTGCTCTTTTCTCTAAAGCAGAGTGTGTTTCTTGTAAGGCGAGCTAGCGTTTGTTTCCCAGTCCTAAATGGAGTGGAATCAAATGCAGTTTCTGGTCCTACGAGCAAGAGTTGTTTTATGGTAAGAATAGTCACTATTGTGCTGCCATTGCCATACACTGGACAAATAGCACTGGCGTCTGTTCCCAGCAAGTACAGTGTATCGGACTGAAGAGGAGCTGCTGTTCTTGTCAGTTTCCTAAGCAGAGTTGAACTAGATATGGCCCGTGTGTGTAGGAAGCACAGTTCCTATGTTCTGAGCAAGCTCACTGTTCTGGCCCTATAGGAAACAAAGTAGAGTAGATGAGTGCTCTTTTCTCTAAAGCAGAGTGTGTTTCTTGTAAGCCGAGCTAGAGTTTGTTTCCTAGCTCTAAATGGAGTTGAATCACATGCAGTTTCTGGTCCTACGAACAAGAGTTGTTTTCTGGTAAGGAAAGTCACTATTGCGCTCCCATTGCCATACACACTGCAAATAGCACTGGCGTAGGTTCGCAGCAAGTACAGTGTATTGGACTGAATAGGAGCTACTTTTCTTGTCAGTTTCCTAAGCAGAGTTGAACTAGATATGGCCCGTGTGTAGGAAGCACAGTTCTTTTGTTCTGAGCAAGCTCACTCTTCTAGCCCTATAGGAAACACAGTAGAGTAGAAGAGTGCTCTTTTCTCTAAAGCAGAGTGTGTTTCTTGTAAGGCGAGCTAGCGTTTGTTTCCCAGTCCTAAATGGAGTTGAATCACATGCAGTTTCTGGTCCTATGAGCAAGAGTTATTTTATGGTAAGAATAGTCACTATTGCCCTGCCATTGCCATACACAGGACAAATAGCACTGGCGTCTGTTCCCAGCAAGTACAGTGTATTGGACTGAAGAGGATATACTGTTCTTGTCAGGTTCCTAAGCAGAATTGAACTAGATATGGCCGTGTGTGTAGGAAGCACAGTTCATTTGTTCTGAGCAAGCTCACTGTTCGGAAACCACAGGAAACACAGTAGAGTAGAAGAGTGCTCTTTTCTCAAAAACAGCGTGTGTTTTTTGTAAGGCATGCTAGCGTTTGTTTCCCAGTCTTAAATCGAGTGGAATCACATGCAGTTTCTGGTCCTACGAGCAAGAGTTGTTTTCTGGTAAGAAGAGTCACTATTGTGCTCCAATTGCCATACACAGTGCAAATAGCACTCGCGTCTTTTCCCAGCAAGTACAGTGTATCGGACTGAAGAGGAGCTACTGTTCTTGTCAGTTTACTAAGCAGAGTTGAACTAGATATGGCCCGTGTGTTTAGGAAACACAGTTATTATGTTCTGAGCAAGCTCACTGTTCTGGCCCTAAAGGAAACACAGTAGAGTAGAAGAGTGCTCTTTTCTCTAAAGCAGAGTGTGTTTCTTGTAAGGCGAGCTCGTGTTTGTTTCCCAGTCCTAAATGGAGTTGAGTCACAGGCAGTTTTTGGTCCTACGAGCATGAGTTGTTTTCTGGTAAGAAGAGTCACTATTGTGCTCCAAAATGCCATGCACAGTTCAAATAGCACTCGCGTCTGTTCCCAGCAAGTACAGTGTATTGGACTGAATAGGAGCTACTGTTCTTGTCAGTTTCGTAAGCAGAGTTGAACTAGATATGGCCCTTGTGTAGGAAGCACAGTTCTTTTGTTCTGAGCAAGCTCACTGTTTGGACCCCTTAGGAAACACAGTAGAGTAGAAGAGTGCTCTTTTCTCTAAAGCTGAGTGTGTTTCTTGTAAGGCGAGCTAGCCTTTGTTTCCCAGTCCTAAATGGAGTTGAATCACATGCAGTTTCTGGTCCTACGAGCAAGAGTTTTTTTATGGTAAGAAGAGTCACTATTGCGCTGCCATTTCCATACACAGGACAAATAGCACTGGCGTCTGTTCCCAGCAAGTACAGTGTATTGGACTGAAGAGGATCTACTGTTCTTGTCAGGTTACTAAGCAGACTTGAACTAGATATGGCCGTGTGTGTAGGAAGCACAGTTCTTTTGTTCTGAGCAAGCACACTGTTTGGATCCCATAGGAAACAGAGTAGAGTAGAAGAGTGCTCTTTTCTCTAAAGCAGAGTGTGTTTCTTGTAAGGCGAGCTAGCGTTTGTTTCCCAGTCCTAAATGGAGTGGAATCACATGCAGCTTCTGGTGCTACGAGCAAGAGTTTTTTTATTGTAAGAATAGTCACTATTGGGCTGCCATTGCCCTACACTGGACAAATAGCACTGGCGTCTGTTCCCAGCAAGTACAGTGTATCGGACTGAAGAGGAGCTACTGTTCTTGTCAGTTTCCTAAGCAGAGTTGAACTAGATATGGCCCGTGTGTGTAGGAAGCACAGTTCTTATGTTCTGAGCAAGCTCACTGTTCTGGCCCTATAGGAAACAAAGTAGAGTAGATGAGTGCTCTTTTCTCTAAAGCAGAGTGTGTTTCTTGTAAGGCGAGCTAGCATTTGTTTCCTAGCTCTAAATGGAGTTGAATCACATGCAGTTTCTGGTTCTACGAACAAGAGTTGTTTTCTGGTAAGGAATGTCACTATTGCGCTCCCATTGCCATACACACTGCAAATTGCACTGGTGTAGGTTCGCAGCAAGTAGAGTGTATTGGACTGAATAGGAGCTACTGTTCTTGTCAGTTTCCTAAGCAGAGTTGAACTAGATATGGCCCGTGTGTAGGAAGCACAGTTCTTTTGTTCTGAGCAAGCTCACTCTTCTAGCCCTATAGGAAACACAGTAGAGTAGAAGAGTGCTCTTTTCTCTACAGCAGAGTGTGTTTCTTGTAAGGCGAGCTAGCGTTTGTTTCCAAGTCCTAAATGGAGTTGAATCACATGCAGTTTCTGGTCCTACGAGCAAGAGTTTTTTTATGGTAAGAAGAGTCACTATTGCGCTGCCATTGCCATACACAGGACAAATAACACTGGTGTCTGTTCCCAGCAAGTACAGTGTATTGGACTGAAGAGGATCTACTGTTCTTGTCAGGTTACTAAGCAGACTTGAACTAGATATGGCCGTGTGTGTACGAAGCACAGTTCTTTTGTTCTGAGCAAGCTCACTGTTTGGACCCCATAGGAAACAGAGTAGAGTAGAAGAGTGCTCTTTTCTCTAAAGCAGAGTGTGTTTCTTGTAAGGCGAGCTAGCGTTTGTTTCCCAGTCCTAAATGGAGTGGAATCAAATGCAGTTTCTGGTCCTACGAGCAAGAGTTGTTTTATGGTAAGAATAGTCACTATTGTGCTGCCATTGCCATACACTGGACAAATAGCACTGGCGTCTGTTCCCAGCAAGTACAGTGTATCGGACTGAAGAGGAGCTGCTGTTCTTGTCAGTTTCCTAAGCAGAGTTGAACTAGATATGGCCCGTGTGTGTAGGAAGCACAGTTCTTATGTTCTGAGCAAGCTCACTGTTCTGGCCCTATAGGAAACAAAGTAGAGTAGATGAGTGCTCTTTTCTCTAAAGCAGAGTGTGTTTCTTGTAAGCCGAGCTAGAGTTTGTTTCCTAGCTCTAAATGGAGTTGAATCACATGCAGTTTCTGGTCCTACGAACAAGAGTTGTTTTCTGGTAAGGAAAGTCACTATTGCGCTCCCATTGCCATACACACTGCAAATAGCACTGGCGTAGGTTCGCAGCAAGTACAGTGTATTGGACTGAATAGGAGCTACTTTTCTTGTCAGTTTCCTAAGCAGAGTTGAACTAGATATGGCCCGTGTGTAGGAAGCACAGTTCTTTTGTTCTGAGCAAGCTCACTCTTCTAGCCCTATAGGAAACACAGTAGAGTAGAAGAGTGCTCTTTTCTCTAAAGCAGAGTGTGTTTCTTGTAAGGCGAGCTAGCGTTTGTTTCCCAGTCCTAAATGGAGTTGAATCACATGCAGTTTCTGGTCCTATGAGCAAGAGTTGTTTTATGGTAAGAATAGTCACTATTGCCCTGCCATTGCCATACACAGGACAAATAGCACTGGCGTCTGTTCCCAGCAAGTACAGTGTATTGGACTGAAGAGGATATACTGTTCTTGTCAGGTTCCTAAGCAGAATTGAACTAGATATGGCCGTGTGTGTAGGAAGCACAGTTCATTTGTTCTGAGCAAGCTCACTGTTCGGAAACCATAGGAAACACAGTAGAGTAGAAGAGTGCTCTTTTCTCAAAAACAGCGTGTGTTTTTTGTAAGGCATGCTAGCGTTTGTTTCCCAGTCTTAAATCGAGTGGAATCACATGCAGTTTCTGGTCCTACGAGCAAGAGTTGTTTTCTGGTAAGAAGAGTCACTATTGTGCTCCAATTGCCATACACAGTGCAAATAGCACTCGCGTCTTTTCCCAGCAAGTACAGTGTATCGGACTGAAGAGGAGCTACTGTTCTTGTCAGTTTACTAAGCAGAGTTGAACTAGATATGGCCCGTGTGTTTAGGAAACACAGTTATTATGTTCTGAGCAAGCTCACTGTTCTGGCCCTAAAGGAAACACAGTAGAGTAGAAGAGTGCTCTTTTCTCTAAAGCAGAGTGTGTTTCTTGTAAGGCGAGCTCGTGTTTGTTTCCCAGTCCTAAATGGAGTTGAGTCACAGGCAGTTTTTGGTCCTACGAGCAAGAGTTGTTTTCTGGTAAGAAGAGTCACTATTGTGCTCCAAAATGCCATGCACAGTTCAAATAGCACTCGCGTCTGTTCCCAGCAAGTACAGTGTATTGGACTGAATAGGAGCTACTGTTCTTGTCAGTTTCGTAAGCAGAGTTGAACTAGATATGGCCCTTGTGTAGGAAGCACAGTTCTTTTGTTCTGAGCAAGCTCACTGTTTGGACCCCTTAGGAAACACAGTAGAGTAGAAGAGTGCTCTTTTCTCTAAAGCTGAGTGTGTTTCTTGTAAGGCGAGCTAGCCTTTGTTTCCCAGTCCTAAATGGAGTTGAATCACATGCAGTTTCTGGTCCTACGAGCAAGAGTTTTTTTATGGTAAGAAGAGTCACTATTGCGCTGCCATTTCCATACACAGGACAAATAGCACTGGCGTCTGTTCCCAGCAAGTACAGTGTATTGGACTGAAGAGGATATACTGTTCTTGTCAGGTTACTAAGCAGACTTGAACTAGATATGGCCGTGTGTGTAGGAAGCACAGTTCTTTTGTTCTGAGCAAGCACACTGTTTGGATCCCATAGGAAACAGAGTAGAGTAGAAGAGTGCTCTTTTCTCTATAGCAGAGAGTGTTTCTTGTAAGGCGAGCTAGCGTTTGTTTCCCAGTCCTAAATGGTGTGGAATCACATGCAGCTTCTGGTGCTACGAGCAAGAGTTTTTTTATGGTAAGAATAGTCACTATTGGGCTGCCATTGCCCTACACTGGACAAATAGCACTGGCGTCTGTTCCCAGCAAGTACAGTGTATCGGACTGAAGAGGAGCTACTGTTCTTGTCAGTTTCCTAAGCAGAGTTGAACTAGATATGGCCCGTGTGTGCAGGAAGCACAGTTCTTATGTTCTGAGCAAGCTCACTGTTCTGGCCCTATAGGAAACAAAGTAGAGTAGATGAGTGCTCTTTTCTCTAAAGCAGAGTGTGTTTCTTGTAAGGCGAGCTAGCATTTGTTTCCTAGCTCTAAATGGAGTTGAATCACATGCAGTTTCTGGTCCTACGAACAAGAGTTGTTTTCTGGTAAGGAAAGTCACTATTGCGCTCCCATTGCCATACACACTGCAAATTGCACTGGTGTAGGTTCGCAGCAAGTAGAGTGTATTGGACTGAATAGGAGCTACTGTTCTTGTCAGTTTCCTAAGCAGAGTTGAACTAGATATGGCCCGTGTGTAGGAAGCACAGTTCTTTTGTTCTGAGCAAGCTCACTCTTCTAGCCCTATAGGAAACACAGTAGAGTAGAAGAGTGCTCTTTTCTCTACAGCAGAGTGTGTTTCTTGTAAGGCGAGCTAGCGTTTGTTTCCAAGTCCTAAATGGAGTTGAATCACATGCAGTTTCTGGTCCTACGAGCAAGAGTTTTTTTATGGTAAGAAGAGTCACTATTGCGCTGCCATTGCCATACACAGGACAAATAACACTGGTGTCTGTTCCCAGCAAGTACAGTGTATTGGACTGAAGAGGATCTACTGTTCTTGTCAGGTTACTAAGCAGACTTGAACTAGATATGGCCGTGTGTGTACGAAGCACAGTTCTTTTGTTCTGAGCAAGCTCACTGTTTGGACCCCATAGGAAACAGAGTAGAGTAGAAGAGTGCTCTTTTCTCTAAAGCAGAGTGTGTTTCTTGTAAGGCGAGCTAGCGTTTGTTTCCCAGTCCTAAATGGAGTGGAATCAAATGCAGTTTCTGGTCCTACGAGCAAGAGTTGTTTTATGGTAAGAATAGTCACTATTGTGCTGCCATTGCCATACACTGGACAAATAGCACTGGCGTCTGTTCCCAGCAAGTACAGTGTATCGGACTGAAGAGGAGCTGCTGTTCTTGTCAGTTTCCTAAGCAGAGTTGAACTAGATATGGCCCGTGTGTGTAGGAAGCACAGTTCTTATGTTCTGAGCAAGCTCACTGTTCTGGCCCTATAGGAAACAAAGTAGAGTAGATGAGTGCTCTTTTCTCTAAAGCAGAGTGTGTTTCTTGTAAGCCGAGCTAGAGTTTGTTTCCTAGCTCTAAATGGAGTTGAATCACATGCAGTTTCTGGTCCTACGAACAAGAGTTGTTTTCTGGTAAGGAAAGTCACTATTGCGCTCCCATTGCCATACACACTGCAAATAGCACTGGCGTAGGTTCGCAGCAAGTACAGTGTATTGGACTGAATAGGAGCTACTTTTCTTGTCAGTTTCCTAAGCAGAGTTGAACTAGATATGGCCCGTGTGTAGGAAGCACAGTTCTTTTGTTCTGAGCAAGCTCACTCTTCTAGCCCTATAGGAAACACAGTAGAGTAGAAGAGTGCTCTTTTCTCTAAAGCAGAGTGTGTTTCTTGTAAGGCGAGCTAGTGTTTGTTTCCCAGTCCTAAATGGAGTTGAATCACATGCAGTTTCTGGTCCTATGAGCAAGAGTTGTTTTATGGTAAGAATAGTCACTATTGCGCTGCCATTGCCATACACAGGACAAATAGCACTGGCGTCTGTTCCCAGCAAGTACAGTGTATTGGACTGAAGAGGATATACTGTTCTTGTCAGGTTCCTAAGCAGAATTGAACTAGATATGGCCGTGTGTGTAGGAAGCACAGTTCTTTTTTTCTGAGCAAGCCAACTGTTCTGGCCCTATACGAAACACAGTAGAGTAGAAGAGTGCTCTTTTCGCTAAAGCAGAGTGGGTTGATTTTAAGGCGAGCTAGCGTTTGTTTCCCAGTCTTAAATGGAGTGGAATCACATGCAGTTTCTGGTCCTATGAGCAAGAGTTGTTTTATAGTAAGAAGAGTCACTATTGCGCTGCCATTGCCATACACAGGACAAATAGCACTGGCGTCTGTTCCCAGCAAGTACAGTGTATCAGACTGAAGAGGAGCTACTGTTCTTGTCAGGTTCCTAAGCAGAATTGAACTAGATATGGCCGTGTGTGTAGGAAGCACAGTTCATTTGTTCTGAGCCAGCTCACTGTTCGGAAACCATAGGAAACAGAGTAGAGTAGAAGAGTGCTCTTTTCTCAAAAACAGCGTGTGTTTTTTGTAAGGCATGCTAGCGTTTGTTTCCCAGTCTTAAATCGAGTGGAATCACATGCAGTTTCTGGTCCTACGAGCAAGAGTTGTTTTCTGGTAAGAAGAGTCACTATTGTGCTCCAATTGCCATACACAGTGCAAATAGCACTCGCGTCTTTTCCCAGCAAGTACAGTGTATCGGACTGAAGAGGAGCTACTGTTCTTGTCAGTTTACTAAGCAGAGTTGAACTAGATATGGCCCGTGTGTTTAGGAAACACAGTTATTATGTTCTGAGCAAGCTCACTGTTCTGGCCCTATAGGAAACACAGTACAGTAGAAGAGTGCTCTTTTCTATAAAGCAGAGTGTTTTTCTTGTAAGGCGAGCTCGTGTTTATTTCCCAGTCCTAAATGGAGTTGAGTCACATGCAGTTTTTGGTCCTATGAGCAAGAGATGTTTTCTGGAAAGAAGAGTCACTATTGTGCTCCAAATGCCTACACAGTGCAAATAGCACTCGCGTCTGTTCCCAGCAAGTACAGTGTATTGTTCTGAAGAGGAGCTACTGTTCTTGTCAGTTTCCTAAGCAGAGTTGATCTACATATGGTCCGTGTGTGTAGGAAGCACAGTTCTTTTGTTCTGAGCAAGCTCACTGTTTGGACCCCATAGGAAACACAGTAGAGTAGAAGAGTGCTCTTTTCTCAAAAGCAGAGTGTGTTTCTTGTAAGGCGAGCTAGCGTTTGTTTCCCATTCCTATATGGAGTTGAATCACATGCAATTTCTGGTCGTACGAGCAAGAGTTGTTTTCTGGTAAGGAAAGTCACTATTGCACTTCCATTGCCATACACAGTGCAAATAGCACTGGCGTCTGTTCAAAGCAAGTGCATTTATTGGAAGGAAGAGGAGCTACTGTTCTTGTCAGTTTCCTAAGCAGAGTTGAACTAGATATGGCCCGTGTGTGTAGGAAGCACAGTTCTTATGTTCTAAGCAAGCTCACTGTTCTGGCACTATAGGAAACACAGTAGAGTAGAAGAGTGCTCTTTTCTCTAAAGCAGAGTGTGTTTCTTGTAAGGCGAGCTAGCGTTTGTTTCCCAGTCCTAAATGGAGTTGAATCACATGCAGTTTCTGGTACTACGAGCAAGAGTTGTTTTATGGTAAGAAGAGTCACTATTGTGCTGCCATTGCCATACACAGGACAAATAGCACTGGCGTCTGTTCCCAGCAAGTACAGTGTATTGGACTGAAGAGGATCTACTGATCCTGTCAGGTTCCTAAGCAGAATTGAACTAGATATGGCCGTGTGTGGAGGAAGCACAGTTCTTTTGTTCTGAGCAAGCTCACTGTTCAGACCCCATAGGAAACACAGTAGAGTAGAAGAGTGCTCTTTTCTCAAAAGCAGAGTGTGTTTATTGTAAGGCGAGCTAGCGTTTGTTTCCCAGTCCTAAATGGAGTTGAATCACATGCAGTTTCTGGTCCTGCGAACAAGAGTTGTTTTCTGGTAAGGAAAGTCACTATTGCACTCCCATTGCCATTCACATTGCAAATAGCACTCGCGTCTGTTTCCAGCAAGTACAGTGTATTGGACTGAATAGGAGCTACTGTTCTTGTCAGGTTCGTAAGCAGAGTTGAACTAGATATGGCCCGTGTGTAGGAAGCACAGTTCTTTTGTTCTGAGCAAGCTCACTCTTTGGACCCCATAGGAAACACAGTAGAGTAGAAGAGTGCTCTTTTCTCTAAAGCAGAGTGTGTTTCTTGTAAGGCGAGCTAGCGTTTGTTTCCCAGTCCTAAATGGAGTTGAATCACTTGCAGTTTCTGGTCCTACGAGCAAGAGTTGTTTTCTGGTAAGAAGAGTCACTATTGCGCTGCCATTGCCATACACAGGACAAATAGCACTGGGGTCTGTTGCCAGCAAGTACAGTGTATTGGACTGAAGAGGATCTACTGTTCTTGTCAGGTTCCTAAGCAGAGTTGAACTAGATCTGGCCCGTGTGTAGGAAGCACAGTTCTTTTGTTCTGAGCAAGCTCACTGTTTGGACCCCATAAGAAACAGAGTAGAGTAGAAGAGTGCTCTTTTCTCTAAAGCAGAGTGTGTTTCCTGTAAGGCGAGCTAGCATTTGTTTCCCAGTCCTAAATGGAGTGGAATCACATGCAGTTTCTGGTCCTACGAGCAAGAGTTGTTTTATGGTAAGAACAGTCACTATTGCGCTGCCATTGCCATTCACTGGACAAATAGCACTGGCGTCTGTTCCCAGGAAGTACAGTGTATCGGACTGAAGAGGAGCTACTGTTCTTGTCAGTTTCCTAAGCAGAGTTGAACTAGATATGGCCCGTGTGTGTAGGAAGCACAGTTCTTATGTTCTGAGCAAGCTCACTGTTCTGGCCCTATAGGAAACACAGTAGAGTAGAAGAGTGCTCGTTTCTCAAAAGCACAGTGTGTTTCTTGTAAGGCGAGCTAGCGTTTTTTTCCCAGTCCTAAATGGAGTTGAGTCACATGCAGTTTTTGTTCCTACAAGCAAGAGATGTTTTCTGGTAAGAAGAGTCACTATTGTGCTCCAAATGCCATACACAGTGCAAATAGCACTCGCGTCTGTTCCCAGAAAGTACAGTGTATTGGACTGAATAGGAGCTACTGTTCTTGTCAGTTTCCTAAGCAGAGTTTAACTAGATATGGTCCATGTGTGTACGAAGCACAGTTATTATGTTCTGAGCAAGCTCACTGTTCTGGCCCTATAGGAAACACAGTAGAGTAGAAGAGTGCTCTTTTCTCTAAAGCAGAGTGTGTTTCTTGTAAGGCGAGCTCATGTTTGTTTCCCAGTCCTAAATGGAGTTGAGTCACAGGCAGTTTTTGGTCCTACGAGCAAGAGTTGTTTTCTGGTAAGAAGAGTCACTATTGTGCTCCAAATGCCATACACAGTGCAAATAGCACTCGCGTCTCTTCCCAGCAAGTACAGTGTATTGGACTGAAGAGGAGCTACTGTTCTTGTCAGTTTCCTAAGCAGAGTTGAACTAGATATGGCCCGTGTGTAGGAAGCACAGTTCTTTTGTTCTGAGCAAGCTCACTGTTTGGAGCCCATAGGAAACACAGTAGAGTAGAAGAGTGCTCTTTACTCAAAAGCAGAGTGTGTTTCTTGTAAGGCGAGCTAGCGTTTTTTTCCCAGTCCTAAATGGAGTTGAATCCCATGCAGTTTCTGGTCCTACGAGCAAGAGTTGTTTTATGGTAAGAAGAGTCACTATTGCGCTGCCATTGCCATACACAGGACAAATAGCACTGGCGTCTGTTCCCAGCAATTACAGTGTATTGGACTGAAGAGGATCTACTGTTCTTGTCAGGTTCCTAAGCAGAATTGAACTAGATATGGCAGTGTTTGTAGGAAGCACAGTTCTTTTGTTCTGAGCAAGCTCACTGTTCGGACCCCATAGGAAACACAGTACAGTAGAAGAGTGCTCTTTTCTCAAAAGCAGAGTGTGTTTCTTGTAAGGCGAGCTAGAGTTTGTTTCCCAGTCCTAAATGGAGTTGAGTCAAATGCAGTTTCTAGTCCCAGGAGCAAGAGTTGTTTTCTGGTAAGACGAGTCACTATTGTGCTCCAATTGCCATACACAGTGCAAATAGCACTCGCGTCTGTTCTCAGCAAGTACAGTGTATCGGACTGAAGAGGAGCTACTGTTCTTGTCAGTTTCCTAAGCAGAGTTGAAGTAGATGTGGCCCGTGTGTGTAGGAAGCACAGTTATTATGTTCTGAGGAATCTCACTGTTCATGCCCTATAGGAAACACAGTAGAATAGAAGAGTGCTCTTTTCTCTAAAGCAGAGTGTGTTTCTTGTAAGGCGAGCTCGTGTTTGTTTCCCAGTCCTAAATGGAGTTGAGTCACGTGCAGTTTTTGGTCCTATGAGCAAGAGTTGTTTTCTGGTTAGAAAAGTCACTATTGCGCTCCAAATGCCATGCACAGAGCAAATAGCACTCGTGTCTGTTCCCAGTAAGTACAGTGTATTGGACTGAATAGGAGCTACAGTTCTTGTCAGTTTCGTAAGCAGAGTTGAACTAGATATGGCCCGTGTGTAGGAAGCACAGTTCTTTTGTTCTGAGCAAGCCCACTGTTTGGACCCCATAGGAAACACAGTAGAGTAGAAGAGTGCTCTTTTCTCTAAAGCAGAGTGTGTTTCTTGTAAGGCGAGCTAGCGTTTGTTTCCCAGTCCTAAATGGAGTTGAATCACATGCAGTTTCTGGTCCTACGAGCAAGAGTTGTTTTCTGGTAACAAGAGTCACTATTGCACTGCCATTGCCATACACAGGACAAATAGCACTGGGGTCTGTTCCCAGCAATTACAGTGTATTGGACTGAAGAGGATCTACTGTTCTTGTCAGGTTCCTAAGCAGAATTGAACTAGATATGGCAGTGTTTGTAGGAAGCACAGTTCTTTTGTTCTGAGCAAGCTCACTGTTCGGACCCCATAGGAAACACAGTACAGTAGAAGAGTGCTCTTTTCTCAAAAGCAGAGTGTGTTTCTTGTAAGGCGAGCTAGAGTTTGTTTCCCAGTCCTAAATGGAGTTGAGTCAAATGCAGTTTCTAGTCCCAGGAGCAAGAGTTGTTTTCTGGTAAGACGAGTCACTATTGTGCTCCAATTGCCATACACAGTGCAAATAGCACTCGCGTCTGTTCTCAGCAAGTACAGTGTATCGGACTGAAGAGGAGCTACTGTTCTTGTCAGTTTCCTAAGCAGAGTTGAAGTAGATGTGGCCCGTGTGTGTAGGAAGCACAGTTATTATGTTCTGAGGAATCTCACTGTTCATGCCCTATAGGAAACACAGTAGAATAGAAGAGTGCTCTTTTCTCTAAAGCAGAGTGTGTTTCTTGTAAGGCGAGCTCGTGTTTGTTTCCCAGTCCTAAATGGAGTTGAGTCACGTGCAGTTTTTGGTCCTATGAGCAAGAGTTGTTTTCTGGTTAGAAGAGTCACTATTGCGCTCCAAATGCCATGCACAGAGCAAATAGCACTCGTGTCTGTTCCCAGTAAGTACAGTGTATTGGACTGAATAGGAGCTACAGTTCTTGTCAGTTTCGTAAGCAGAGTTGAACTAGATATGGCCCGTGTGTAGGAAGCACAGTTCTTTTGTTCTGAGCAAGCCCACTGTTTGGACCCCATAGGAAACACAGTAGAGTAGAAGAGTGCTCTTTTCTCTAAAGCAGAGTGTGTTTCTTGTAAGGCGAGCTAGCGTTTGTTTCCCAGTCCTAAATGGAGTTGAATCACATGCAGTTTCTGGTCCTACGAGCAAGAGTTGTTTTCTGGTAACAAGAGTCACTATTGCACTGCCATTGCCATACACAGGACAAATAGCACTGGGGTCTGTTCCCAGCAAGTATAGTGTATTGGACTGAAGAGGATCTCCTGTTCTTGTCAGGTTCCTAAGCAGAGTTGAACTAGATCTGGCCCGTGTGTAGGAAGCACAGTTCTTTTGTTCTGAGCATGCTCACTGTTTGGACCCCATAAGAAACAGAGTAGAGTAGAAGAGTGCTGTTTTCTTAAAGCAGAGTGTGTTTCCTGTAAGGTGAGCTAGCGTTTGTTTTCCAGTCCTAAATGGAGTGGAATCACATGCAGTTTCTGGTCCTATGAGCAAGAGTTCTTTTCTGGTAAGGAAAGTCACTATTGTGCTCCCATTGCCATACACAGTGCAAATAGCACTCGCGTCTGTTCCCAGCAAGTACAGTGTATTGGACTGTATAGAAGCTACTGTTCTTGTCAGTTTCCTAAGCAGAGTTGAACTAGATATGGCCCGTGTGTAGGAAGCACAGTTCTTTTGTTCTGAGCAAGCTCACTGTTTGGAGCCCATAGGAAACACAGTAGAGTAGAAGAGTGCTCTTTTCTCTAAAGCAGAGTGTGTTTCTTGTAAGGCGAGCTAGCGTTTGTTTCCCAGTACTAAATGGAGTTGAATCACATGCAGTTTCTGGTCCTACGAGCAAGAGTTGTTTTATGGTAAGAAGAGTCACTATTGGGCTGCCATTGCCATACACAGGACAATTAGCACTGGCGTCTGTTCCCAGCAAGTACAGTGTATTGGACTTAAAAGGATCTACTGTTCTTGTCAGGTTCCTAAGCAGAATTGAACTAGATATGGCCGTGTGTGTAGGAAGCACAGTTCTTTTGTTCTGAGCAAGCTCACTGTTCAGACCCCATAGGAAACACAGTAGATTAGAAGAGTGCTCTTTTCTCAAAAGCAGAGTGGGTTTATTGTAAGGCGAGCTCGTGTTTGTTTCCCAGTCCTAAATGGAGTTGAGTCACAGGCAGTTTTTGGTCCTACGAGCAAGAGTTGTTTTCTGGTAAGAAGAGTCACTATTGTGCTCCAAATGCCATACACAGTGCAAATAGCACTCGCGTCTGTTCCCAGCAAGTACAGTGTATTGGACTGAATAGAAGCTACTGTTCTTGTCAGTTTCCTAAGCAGAGTTGAACTAGATATGGCCCGTGTGTAGGAAGCACAGTTCTTTTGTTCTGAGCAAGCTCACTGTTTGGAGCCCATAGGAAACACAGTAGAGTAGAAGAGTGCTCTTTACTCAAAAGCAGAGTGTGTTTCTTGTAAGGCGAGCTAGTGTTTTTTTCCCAGTCCTAAATGGAGTTGAATCCCATGCAGTTTCTGGTCCTACGAGCAAGAGTTGTTTTATGGTAAGAAGAGTCACTATTGCGCTGCCATTGCCATACACAGGACAAATAGCACTGGCGTCTGTTCCCAGCAATTACAGTGTATTGGACTGAAGAGGATCTACTGTTCTTGTCAGGTTCCTAAGCAGAATTGAACTAGATATGGCAGTGTTTGTAGGAAGCACAGTTCTTTTGTTCTGAGCAAGCTCACTGTTCGTACCCCATAGGAAACACAGTACAGTAGAAGAGTGCTCTTTTCTCAAAAGCAGAGTGTGTTTCTTGTAAGGCGAGCTAGAGTTTGTTTCCCAGTCCTAAATGGAGTTGAGTCAAATGCAGTTTCTAGTCCCAGGAGCAAGAGTTGTTTTCTGGTAAGACGAGTCACTATTGTGCTCCAATTGCCATACACAGTGCAAATAGCACTCGCGTCTGTTCTCAGCAAGTACAGTGTATCGGACTGAAGAGGAGCTACTGTTCTTGTCAGTTTCCTAAGCAGAGTTGAAGTAGATGTGGCCCGTGTGTGTAGGAAGCACAGTTATTATGTTCTGAGGAATCTCACTGTTCATGCCCTATAGGAAACACAGTAGAATAGAAGAGTGCTCTTTTCTCTAAAGCAGAGTGTGTTTCTTGTAAGGCGAGCTCGTGTTTGTTTCCCAGTCCTAAATGGAGTTGAGTCACGTGCAGTTTTTGGTCCTATGAGCAAGAGTTGTTTTCTGGTTAGAAGAGTCACTATTGCGCTCCAAATGCCATGCACAGAGCAAATAGCACTCGTGTCTGTTCCCAGTAAGTACAGTGTATTGGACTGAATAGGAGCTACAGTTCTTGTCAGTTTCGTAAGCAGAGTTGAACTAGATATGGCCCGTGTGTAGGAAGCACAGTTCTTTTGTTCTGAGCAAGCCCACTGTTTGGACCCCATAGGAAACACAGTAGAGTAGAAGAGTGCTCTTTTCTCTAAAGCAGAGTGTGTTTCTTGTAAGGCGAGCTAGCGTTTGTTTCCCAGTCCTAAATGGAGTTGAATCACATGCAGTTTCTGGTCCTACGAGCAAGAGTTGTTTTCTGGTAACAAGAGTCACTATTGCACTGCCATTGCCATACACAGGACAAATAGCACTGGGGTCTGTTCCCAGCAAGTATAGTGTATTGGACTGAAGAGGATCTCCTGTTCTTGTCAGGTTCCTAAGCAGAGTTGAACTAGATCTGGCCCGTGTGTAGGAAGCACAGTTCTTTTGTTCTGAGCATGCTCACTGTTTGGACCCCATAAGAAACAGAGTAGAGTAGAAGAGTGCTGTTTTCTTAAAGCAGAGTGTGTTTCCTGTAAGGTGAGCTAGCGTTTGTTTTCCAGTCCTAAATGGAGTGGAATCACATGCAGTTTCTGGTCCTATGAGCAAGAGTTCTTTTCTGGTAAGGAAAGTCACTATTGTGCTCCCATTGCCATACACAGTGCAAATAGCACTCGCGTCTGTTCCCAGCAAGTACAGTGTATTGGACTGTATAGAAGCTATTGTTCTTGTCAGTTTCCTAAGCAGAGTTGAACTAGATATGGCCCGTGTGTAGGAAGCACAGTTCTTTTGTTCTGAGCAAGCTCACTGTTTGGAGCCCATAGGAAACACAGTAGAGTAGAAGAGTGCTCTTTTCTCTAAAGCAGAGTGTGTTTCTTGTAAGGCGAGCTAGCGTTTGTTTCCCAGTACTAAATGGAGTTGAATCACATGCAGTTTCTGGTCCTACGAGCAAGAGTTGTTTTATGGTAAGAAGAGTCACTATTGTGCTCCAATTGCCATACACAGTGCAAATAGCACTCGCGTCTTTTCCCAGCAAGTACAGTGTATTGTTCTGAAGAGGAGCTACTGTTCTTGTCAGTTTCCTAAGCAGAGTTGATCTACATATGGTCCGTGTGTGTAGGAAGCACAGTTCTTTTGTTCTGAGCAAGCTCACTGTTTGGACCCCATAGGAAACACAGTAGAGTAGAAGAGTGCTCTTTTCTCAAAAGCAGAGTGTGTTTCTTGTAAGGCGAGCTAGCATTTGTTTCCCATTCCTATATGGAGTTGAATCACATGCAATTTCTGGTCGTACGAGCAAGAGTTGTTTTCTGGTAAGGAAAGACACTATTGCACTTCCATTGCCATACACAGTGCAAATAGCACTGGCGTCTGTTCAAAGCAAGTACATTTATCGGAAGGAAGAGGAGCTACTGTTCTTGTCAGTTTCCTAAGCAGAGT
>NW_026738255.1:0-22000 GCF_949786415.1 Peromyscus eremicus
CTGTTCTTGTCAGTTTCCTAAGCAGAGTTGAACTAGATATGGCCCCTGTGTGTAGGAAGCACAGTTCTTTTGTTCTGAGCAAGCTCACTGTTCTGGCCCTATAGGAAACACAGTAGAGTAGAAGAGTGGTCTTTATTCAAAAGCAGAGTGTGTTTCTTCTAAGGCGAGATAGTGTTTGTTTCCCAGTCAGAAAAGGAGTTGAATCACATGCAGTTTTTGGTCCTACGAGCAAGAGTTGTTTTCTGTTAAGGAGAGTCACTATTGCGCTCCCATTGCCATACACAGTACAAATAGCACTCGCGTCTGTTCCCAGCAAGTACAGTGTACTGGACTGAAGAGAAGCTACTGTTCTCGTCAGTTTCCTAAGCAGAGTTGAACTAGATATGGCCCCTGTGTGTAGGAAGCACAGTTCTTTTGTTCTGAGCAAGCTCACTGTCTGGCCCTATAGGAATCACAGTAGAGTAGAAGAGTGGTCTTTTCTCAAAAGCAGAGTGTTTTTCTCGTAAGGCGAGCTAGTGTTTGTTTCCCAGTCAGAAATGGAGTTGAATCACATGCAGTTTTTGGTCCTACGAGCAAGAGTTGTTTTCTGGTAAGGAGAGTCACTATTGCGCTCCCATTGCCATACACAGTGCAAATAGCACTCGCGTCTGTTCCCAGCAACTACAGTGTACTGGACTGAAGAGAAGCTACTGTTCTTGTCAGTTTCCTAAGCAGAGTTGAACTAGATATGGCCCGTGTGTGTAGGAAGCACAGTTCTTTTGTTCTGAGCAAGCTCACTGTTCTGGCCCTATAGGAAACACAGTACAGTAGAAGAGTAGTCTTTTCTCAAAAGCAGAGTGTGTTTCTTGTAAGGCGAGCTAGTGTTTGTTTCCCAGACAGATAAGGAGTTGAATCACATGCAGTTTTTGGTCCTACGAGCAAGAGTTGTTTTCTGGTAAGGAGAGTCACTATTGCGCTCTCATTGCCATACACAGTGCAAATAGCACTCGCGTCTGTTCCCAGCAAGTACAGTGTACTGGACTGAAGAGAAGCTACTGTTCTTGTCAGTTTTCTAAGCAGAGTTGAACTAGATATGGCCCGTGTGTGTAGGAAGCACAGTTCTTTTTTTCTGAGCAAGCTCACTGTTCTGGCCCTATAGGAAACACAGTAGAGTAGAAGAGTGGTCTTTTCTCCAAAGCAGAGTGTGTTTCTTCTAAGGCGAGCTAGTGTTTGTTTCCCAGTTAGAAATGGAGGTGAATCACATGCAGTTTTTGGTCCTACGAGCAAGTGTTGTTTTCTGGTAAGGAGAGTCACTATTGCGCTCTCATTGCCATACACAGTGCAAATAGCACTCGCGTCTGTTCCCAGCAAGTACAGTGTACTAGACTGAAGAGAAGCTGTTGTTCTTGTCAGTTTCCTAAGCATAGTTGAACTAGATATGGCCCGTGTGTGTAGGAAGCACAGTTCTTTTTTTCTGAGCAAGCTCACTGTTCTGGCCCTATAGGAAACACAGTACAGTAGAAGAGTGGTCTTTTCTCAAAAGCAGAGTGTGTTTCTTCTAAGGCGAGCTAGTGTTTGTTTCCCAGACAAAATAGGAGTTGAAGCACATGCAGTTTTTGGTACTATGAGCAAGAGTTGTTTTCTGGTAAGGAGAGTCACTATTGCACTCCCATTTCCATACACAGTGCAAATAGCACTCGCGTCTGTTCCCAGCAAGTACAGTGTACTGGACTGAAGAGATGCTACTGTTCTTGTCAGTTTCCTAAGCAGAGTTGAACTAGATATGGCCCGTGTGTGTAGGAAGCACAATTCTTTTGTTCTGAGCAAGCTCACTGTTCTGGCCCTTTAGGAAACACAGTAGAGTAGAAGAGTGCTCTTTCTCAAAAGCAGAGTGTGTTTCTTCCAAGGCGAGCTAGTGTTTGTTTCCCAGTCAGAAATGGAGTTGAATCACATGCAGTTTTTGGTCCTACTAGCAAGAGTTGTTTTCCGGTAAGGAGAGTCACTATTGCGCTCCCATTGCCAAACACAGTGCAAATAGCACTCGCGTCTGTTCCCAGCAAGTACAGTGTACTGGACTGAAGAGAAGCTACTGTTCTTGTCAGTTTTCTAAGCAGAGTTGAACTAGATATGGCCCGTGTGTGTAGGAAGCACAGTTCTTTTTTTCTGAGCAAGCTCACTGTTCTGGCCCTATAGGAAACACAGTAGAGTAGAAGAGTGGTCTTTTCTCCAAAGCAGAGTGTGTTTCTTCTAAGGCGAGCTAGTGTTTGTTTCCCAGTTAGAAATGGAGGTGAATCACATGCATTTTTTGGTCCTACGAGCAAGAGTTGTTTTCTGGTAAGCAGAGCCACTATTGCGCTCCCATTGCCATACACAGTGCAAATAGCACTCGCGTCTGTTCCCAGCAACTACAGTGTACTGGACTGAAGAGAAGCTACTGTTCTGGTCAGTTTCCTAAGCAGAGTTGAACTAGATATGCCCCGTGTGTGTAGGAAGCACAGTTCTTTTTTTCTGTGCAAGCTCACTGATCTGGCCCTATAGGAAACACAGTACAGTAGAAGAGTAGTCTTTTCGCAAAAGCAGAGTGTGTTTCTTCTAAGGCGAGCTAGTGTTTGTTTCCCAGACAGATAAGGAGTTGAATCACATGCAGTTTTTGGTCCTACAAGCAAGAGTTGTTTTCTGGTAAGGAGAGTCACTATTGTGCTCCCATTGCCATACACAGTGCAAATAGCACTCGCGTCTGTTCCCAGCAAGTACAGTGTACTGGACTGAAGAGAAGCTACTGTTCTTGTCAGTTTTCTAAGCAGAGTTGAACTAGATATGGCCCGTGTGTGTAGGAAGCACAGTTCTTTTTTTCTGAGCAAGCTCACTGTTCTGGCCCTATAGGAAACACAGTAGAGTAGAAGAGTGGTCTTTTCTCCAAAGCAGAGTGTGTTTCTTCTAAGGCGAGCTAGTGTTTGTTTCCCAGTTAGAAATGGAGGTGAATCACATGCAGTTTTTGGTCCTACGAGCAAGAGTTGTTTTCTGGTAAGGAGAGTCACTATTGCGCTCTCATTGCCATACACAGTGCAAATAGCACTCGCGTCTGTTCCCAGCAAGTACAGTGTACTGGACTGAAGAGATGCTACTGTTCTTGTCAGTTTCCTAAGCAGAGTTGAACTAGATATGGCCCGTGTGTGTAGGAAGCACAATTCTTTTGTTCTGAGCAAGCTCACTGTTCTGGCCCTTTAGGAAACACAGTAGAGTAGAAGAGTGCTCTTTTCTCAAAAGCAGAGTGTGTTTCTTCCAAGGCGAGCTAGTGTTTGTTTCCCAGTCAGAAAAGGAGTTGAATCACATGCAGTTTTTGGTTCTACTAGCAAGAGTTGTTTTCCGGTAAGGAGAGTCACTATTGTGCTCCCATTGCCAAACACAGTGCAAATAGCACTCGCGTCTGTTCCCAGCAAGTACAGTGTACTGGACTGAAGAGAAGCTACTGTTCTTGTCAGTTTCCTAAGCAGAGTTGAACTAGATAAGGCCCATGTGTGTAGGAAGCACAGTTCTTTTGTTCTGAGCAAGCTCACTCTTCTGGCCCCATAGGAAACACAGTAGAGTAGAAGAGTGTTCTTTTCTCAAAAGCAGAGTGTGTTTCTCGTAAGGCGAGCTAGTGTTTGTTTCCCAGTCAGAAATGGAGTTGAATCACATGCAGTTTCTGGTCCTACGAGCAAGAGTTGTTTTCAGGTAAGGAGAGTCACTATTGCGCTCCCATTGCCATACACAGTGCAAATAGCACTCGTGCCTTTTCCCAGCAAGTACAGTGTACTGGACTGAAGAGAAGCTACTGTTCTTGTCAGTTTCCTAAGCAGAGTTGAACTAGATATGGCCCCTGTGTGTAGGAAGCACAGTTCTTTTGTTCTGAGCAAGCTCACTGTCTGGCCCTATAGGAATCACAGTAGAGTAGAAGAGTGGTCTTTTCTCAAAAGCAGAGTGTTTTTCTCGTAAGGCGAGCTAGTGTTTGTTTCCCAGTCAGAAATGGAGTTGAATCACATGCAGTTTTTGGTCCTACGAGCAAGAGTTGTTTTCTGGTAAGGAGAGTCACTATTGCGCTCCCATTGCCATACACAGTGCAAATAGCACTCGCGTCTGTTCCCAGCAACTACAGTGTACTGGACTGAAGAGAAGCTACTGTTCTTGTCAGTTTTCTAAGCAGAGTTGAACTAGATATGGCCCGTGTGTGTAGGAAGCACAGTTCTTTTGTTCTGAGCAAGCTCACTGTTCTGGCCCTATAGGAAACACAGTACAGTAGAAGAGTAGTCTTTTCTCAAAAGCAGAGTGTGTTTCTTGTAAGGCGAGCTAGTGTTTGTTTCCCAGACAGATAAGGAGTTGAATCACATGCAGTTTTTGGTCCTACGAGCAAGAGTTGTTTTCTGGTAAGGAGAGTCACTATTGCGCTCTCATTGCCATACACAGTGCAAATAGCACTCGCGTCTGTTCCCAGCAAGTACAGTGTACTGGACTGAAGAGAAGCTACTGTTCTTGTCAGTTTTCTAAGCAGAGTTGAACTAGATATGGCCCGTGTGTGTAGGAAGCACAGTTCTTTTTTTCTGAGCAAGCTCACTGTTCTGGCCCTATAGGAAACACAGTACAGTAGAAGAGTGGTCTTTTCTCCAAAGCAGAGTGTGTTTCTTCTAAGGCGAGCTAGTGTTTGTTTCCCAGTTAGAAATGGAGGTGAATCACATGCAGTTTTTGGTCCTACGAGCAAGAGTTGTTTTCTGGTAAGGAGAGTCACTATTGCGCTCTCATTGCCATACACAGTGCAAATAGCACTCGCGTCTGTTCCCAGCAAGTACAGTGTACTAGACTGAAGAGAAGCTGTTGTTCTTGTCAGTTTCCTAAGCATAGTTGAACTAGATATGGCCCGTGTGTGTAGGAAGCACAGTTCTTTTTTTCTGAGCAAGCTCACTGTTCTGGCCCTATAGGAAACACAGTACAGTAGAAGAGTGGTCTTTTCTCAAAAGCAGAGTGTGTTTCTTCTAAGGCGAGCTAGTGTTTGTTTCCCAGACAAAATAGGAGTTGAAGCACATGCAGTTTTTGGTACTATGAGCAAGAGTTGTTTTCTGGTAAGGAGAGTCACTATTGCACTCCCATTTCCATACACAGTGCAAATAGCACTCGCGTCTGTTCCCAGCAAGTACAGTGTACTGGACTGAAGAGATGCTACTGTTCTTGTCAGTTTCCTAAGCAGAGTTGAACTAGATATGGCCCGTGTGTGTAGGAAGCACAATTCTTTTGTTCTGAGCAAGCTCACTGTTCTGGCCCTTTAGGAAACACAGTAGAGTAGAAGAGTGCTCTTTCTCAAAAGCAGAGTGTGTTTCTTCCAAGGCGAGCTAGTGTTTGTTTCCCAGTCAGAAATGGAGTTGAATCACATGCAGTTTTTGGTCCTACTAGCAAGAGTTGTTTTCCGGTAAGGAGAGTCACTATTGCGCTCCCATTGCCAAACACAGTGCAAATAGCACTCGCGTCTGTTCCCAGCAAGTACAGTGTACTGGACTGAAGAGAAGCTACTGTTCTTGTCAGTTTCCTAAGCAGAGTTGAACTAGATAAGGCCCATGTGTGTGGGAAGCACAGTTCTTTTGTTCTGAGCAAGCTGACTCTTCTGGCCCCATAGGAAACACAGTAGAGTAGAAGAGTGTTCTTTTCTCAAAAGCAGAGTGTGTTTCTCGTAAGCCGAGCTAGTGTTTGTTTCCCAGTCAGAAATGGAGTTGAATCACATGCAGTTTCTGGTCCTACGAGCAAGAGTTGTTTTCAGGTAAGGAGAGTCACTATTGCGCTCCCATTGCCAAACTGAGTGCAAATAGCACTCGTGCCTGTTCTCAGCAACTACAGTGTACTGGACTGAAGAGAAGCTACTGTTCTTGTCAGTTTCCTAAGCAGAGTTGAACTAGATATGGCCCGTGTGTGTAGGAAGCACAGTTCTTTTGTTCTGAGCAAGCTCACTGTTCTGGCCCTATAGGAAACACAGTAGAGTAGAAGAGTGCTCTTTATTCAAAAGCAGAGTGTGTTTCTTCTAAGGGGAGATAGTGTTTTTTTCCCAGTCAGAAATGGAGTTGAATCACATGCAGTTTTTGGTCCTACGAGCAAGAGTTGTTTTCTGGTAAGGAGAGTCACTATTGCGCTCCCATTGCCATACACAGTACAAATAGCACTCGCGTCTGTTCCCAGCAAGTAAAGTGTACTGGACTGAAGAGAAGCTACTGTTCTTGTCAGTTTCCTAAGCAGAGTTGAACTAGATAAGGCCCATGTGTGTAGTAAGCACAGTTCTTTTGTTCTGAGCAAGCTCACTGTTCTGGCCCTATAGGATTCACAGTAGAGCAGAAGAGTGCTCTTTTCTCAAAAGAAGAGAGTGTTTCTTCTAAGGCGAGCTAGTGTTTGTTTCCCAGTCAGAAATGGAGTTGAATCTCATGCAGTTTTTCGTCCTACGAGCAAGAGTTGTTTTTTGGTAAGGAGAGTCACTATTGCGCTTTCATTTCCATACACAGCACAAATAGCACTCGCGTCTGTTCCCAGCAACTACAGTGTACTGGATTGAAGAGAAGCTACTGTTCTTGTCAGTATCCTAAGCAGAGTTGAACTAGATATGGCCCGTGTGTGTAGGAAGCACAGTTCTTTTTTTCTGAGCAAGCTCACTGTTCTGGCCCTATAGGAAACACAGTACAGTAGAAGAGTGGTCTTTTCTCAAAAGCAGAGTGTGTTTCTTGTAAGGCGAGCTAGTGTTTGTTTCCCAGACAGAAATGGAGTTGAATCACATGCAGTTTTTGGTCCTACGAGCAAGAGTTGTTATCCGGTAAGGAGAGTCACTATTGAGCTCCCATTGCCATACACAGTGCAAATAGCACTCGCGTCTGTTCCCAGCAAGTACAGTGTACTGGACTGAAGAGAAGCTACTGTTCTTGTCAGTTTTCTAAGCAGAGTTGAACTAGATATGGCCCGTGTGTGTAGGAAGCACAGTTCTTTTTTTCTGAGCAAGCTCACTGTTCTGGCCCTATAGGAAACACAGTAGAGTAGAAGAGTGGTCTTTTCTCCAAAGCAGAGTGTGTTTCTTCTAAGGCGAGCTAGTGTTTGTTTCCCAGTTAGAAATGGAGGTGAATCACATGCAGTTTTTAGTCCTATGAGCAAGAGTTGTTTTCTGGTAAGGAGAGTCACTATTGCGCTCTCATTGCCATACACAGTGCAAATAGCACTCGCGTCTGTTCCCAGCAAGTACAGTGTACTGGACTGAAGAGAAGGTATTGTTCTTGTCAGTTTCCTAAGCATAGTTGAACTGGATATGGCCCGTGTGTAGGAAGCACAGTTCTTTTTTTCTGAGCAAGCTCACTGTTCTGGCCCTATAGGAAACACAGTACAGTAGAAGAGTGGTCTTTTCTCAAAAGCAGAGTGTGTTTCTTCTAAGGCGAGCTAGTGTTTGTTTCCCAGACAAAAATGGAGTGAATCACATGCAGTTTTTGGTCCTATGAGCAAGAGTTGTTTTCTGGTAAGGAGAGTCACTATTGCACTCCCATTGCCATACACAGTGCAAATAGCACTCGCGTCTGTTCCCAGCAAGTACAGTGTACTGGACTGAAGAGATGCTACTGTTCTTGTCAGTTTCCTAAGCAGAGTTGAACTAGATATGGCCCGTGTGTGTAGGAAGCACAATTCTTTTGTTCTGAGCAAGCTCACTGTTCTGGCCCTTTAGGAAACACAGTAGAGTAGAACAGTGCTCTTTTCTCAAAAGCAGAGTGTGTTTCTTCCAAGGCGAGCTAGTGTTTGTTTCCCAGTCAGAAATGGAGTTGAATCACATGCAGTTTTTGGTCCTACTAGCAAGAGTTGTTTTCCGGTAAGGAGAGTCACTATTGCGCTCACATTGCCAAACACAGTGCAAATAGCACTCGCGTCTGTTCCCAGCAAGTACAGTGTACTGGACTGAAGAGAAGCTACTGTTCTTGTCAGTTTCCTAAGCAGAGTTGAACTAGATAAGGCCCATGTGTGTAGGAAGCACAGTTCTTTTGTTCTGAGCAAGCTCACTCTTCTGGCCCCATAGGAAACACAGTAGAGTAGAAGAGTGTTCTTTCTCAAAAGCAGAGTGTGTTTCTCGTAAGGCGAGCTAGTGTTTGTTTCCCAGTCAGAAATGGAGTTGAATCACATGCAGTTTCTGGTCCTACGAGCAAGAGTTGTTTTCAGGTAAGGAGAGTCACTATTGCGCTCCCATTGCCATACACAGTGCAAATAGCACTCGTGCCTGTTCCCAGCAACTACAGTGTACTGGACTGAAGAGAAGCTACTGTTCTTGTCAGTTTCCTAAGCAGAGTTGAACTAGATATGGCCCGTGTGTGTAGGAAGCACAGTTCTTTTGTTCTGAGCAAGCTCACTGTTCTGGCCCTATAGGAAACACAGTAGAGTAGAAGAGTGCTCTTTATTCAAAAGCAGAGTTTGTTTCTTCTAAGGCGAAATAGTGTTTGTTTCCCAGTCAGAAAAGGAGTTGAATCACATGCAGTTTTTGGTCCTACGAGCAAGAGTTGTTTTATGGTAAGGAGAGTCACTATTGTGCTCCCATTGCCATACACAGTAGAAATAGCACTCGCGTCTGTTCCCAGCAAGTACAGTGTACTGGACTGAAGAGAAGCTACTGTTCTCGTCAGTTTCCTAAGCAGAGTTGAACTAGATATGGCCCCTGTGTGTAGGAAGCACAGTTCTTTTGTTCTGAGCAAGCTCACTGTTCTGGCCCTATAGGAATCACAGTAGAGTAGAAGAGTGGTCTTTTCTCAAAAGCAGAGTGTTTTTCTCGAAATGGCGAGCTAGTGTTTTTTTCCCAGTCAGAAATGGAGTTGAATCACGTGCAGTTTTTGGTCCTACGAGCAAGAGTTGTTTTCTGGTAAGGAGAGTCACTATTGCGCTCCCATTGCCATACACAGTGCAAATAGCACTCGCGTCTGTTCCCAGCAACTACAGTGTACTGGACTGAAGAGAAGCTACTGTTCTTGTCAGTTTCCTAAGCAGAGTTGAACTAGATATGGCCTGTGTGTGTAGGAAGCACAATTCTTTGTTCTGAGCAAGCTCACTGTTCTGGCCCTATAGGAAACACAGTAGAGTAGAAGAGTGCTCTTTTCTCAAAGGCAGAGTGTGTTTCTTCTAAGGCGAGCTGGTGTTTGTTTCCCAGTCAGAAATGGAGTTGATTCACATGCAGTTTTTGGTCCTACGAGGAAGAGTTTTTTTCCGGTAAGGAGAGTCACTATTGCGCTCCCATTGCCATACACAGTGCAAATAGCACTCGCCTCTGTTCCCAGCAAGTACAGTGTACTGGACTGAAGAGAAGCTACTGTTCTTGTGAGTTTCCTAAGCAGAGTTGAACTAGATAAGGCCCATGTGCGTAGTAAGCACAGTTCTTTTGTTCTGAGCAAGCTCACTGTTCTGGCCCTATAGGATTCACAGTAGAGCAGAAGAGTGCTCTTTTCTCAAAAGAAGAGTGTGTTTCTTCTAAGGCGAGCTAGTGTTTGTTTCCCAGTCAGAAATGGAGTTGAATCTCACGCAGTTTTTCGTCCTACGAGCAAGAGTTGTTTTTTGGTAAGGAGAGTCACTATTGCGCTTTCATTTCCATACACAGCACAAATAGCACTCGCGTCTGTTCCCAGTAACTACAGTGTACTGGATTGAAGAGAAGCTACTGTTCTTGTCAGTATCCTAAGCAGAGTTGAACTAGATATGGCCAGTGTGTGTAGGAACACAGTTCTTTTTTTCTGAGCAGGCTCACTGTTCTGGCCCTATAGGAAACACAGTACAGTAGAAGAGTGGTCTTTTCTCAAAAGCAGAGTGTGTTTCTTGTAAGGCGAGCTAGTGTTTGTTTCCCAGACAGATAAGGAGTTGAATCACATGCAGTTTTTGGTCCTACGAGCAAGAGTTGTTTTCCGGTAAGGAGAGTCACTATTGCGCTCCCATTGCCATACACAGTGCAAATAGCACTCGCGTCTGTTCCCAGCAAGTACAGTGTACTGGACTGAAGAGAAGCTACTGTTCTTGTCAGTTTTCTAAGCAGAGTTGAACTAGATATGGCCCGTGTGTGTAGAAAGCACAGTTCTTTTTTTCTGAGCAAGCTCACTGTTCTGGCCCTATAGGAAACACAGTAGAGTAGAAGAGTGGTCTTTTCTCCAAAGCAGAGTGTGTTTCTTCTAAGGCGAGCTAGTGTTTGTTTCCCAGTTAGAAATGGAGGTGAATCACATGCAGTTTTTAGTCCTATGAGCAAGAGTTGTTTTCTGGTAAGGAGAGTCACTATTGCGCTCTCATTGCCATACACAGTGCAAATAGCACTCGCGTCTGTTCCCAGCAAGTACAGTGTACTGGACTGAAGAGAAGCTATTGTTCTTGTCAGTTTCCTAAGCATAGTTGAACTAGATATGGCCCGTGTGTGTAGGAAGCACAGTTCTTTTTTTCTGAGCAAGCTCACTGTTCTGGCCCAATAGGAAACACAGTAGAGTAGAAGAGTGGTCTTTTCTCCAAAGCAGAGTGTGTTTCTTCTAAGGCGAGCTAGTGTTTGTTTCCCAGTTAGAAATGGAGGTGAATCACATGCAGTTTTTGGTCCTACGAGCAAGAGTTGTTTTCTGGTAAGGAGAGTCACTATTGCGCTCTCATTGCCATACACAGTGCAAATAGCACTCGCGTCTGTTCCCAGCAAGTACAGTGTACTGGACTGAAGAGAAGGTATTGTTCTTGTCAGTTTCCTAAGCATAGTTGAACTGGATATGGCCCGTGAGTGTAGGAAGCACAGTTCTTTTTTTCTGAGCAAGCTCACTGTTCTGGCCCTATAGGAAACACAGTACAGTAGAAGAGTGGTCTTTTCTCAAAAGCAGAGTGTGTTTCTCCTAAGGCGAGCTAGTGTTTGTTTCCCAGACAAAAATGGAGTGAATCACATGCAGTTTTTGGTCCTATGAGCAAGAGTTGTTTTCTGGTAAGGAGAGTCACTATTGCACTCCCATTGCCATACACAGTGCAAATAGCACTCGCGTCTGGTCCCAGCAAGTACAGTGTACTGGACTGAAGAGATGCTACTGTTCTTGTCAGTTTCCTAAGCAGAGTTGAACTAGATATGGCCCGTGTGTGTAGGAAGCACAATTCTTTTGTTCTGAGCAAGCTCACTGTTCTGGCCCTTTAGGAAACACAGTAGAGTAGAACAGTGCTCTTTTCTCAAAAGCAGAGTGTGTTTCTTCCAAGGCGAGCTAGTGTTTGTTTCCCAGTCAGAAATGGAGTTGAATCACATGCAGTTTTTGGTCCTACTAGCAAGAGTTGTTTTCCGGTAAGGAGAGTCACTATTGCGCTCCCATTGCCAAACACAGTGCAAATAGCACTCGCGTCTGTTCCCAGCAAGTACAGTGTACTGGACTGAAGAGAAGCTACTGTTCTTGTCAGTTTCCTAAGCAGAGTTGAACTAGATAAGGCCCATGTGTGTAGGAAGCACAGTTCTTTTGTTCTGAGCAAGCTCACTCTTCTGGCCCCATAGGAAACACAGTAGAGTAGAAGAGTGTTCTTTCTCAAAAGCAGAGTTTGTTTCTCGTAAGGCGAGCTAGTGTTTGTTTCCCAGTCAGAAATGGAGTTGAATCACATGCAGTTTCTGGTCGTACGAGCAAGAGTTGTTTTCAGGTAAGGAGAGTCACTATTGCGCTCCCATTGCCATACACAGTGCAAATAGCACTCGTGCCTGTTCCCAGCAACTACAGTGTACTGGACTGAAGAGAAGCTACTGTTCTTGTCAGTTTCCTAAGCAGAGTTGAACTAGATATGGCCCGTGTTTGTAGGAAGCACAGTTCTTTTGTTCTGAGCAAGCTCACTGTTCTGGCCCTATAGGAAACACAGTAGAGTAGAAGAGTGCTCTTTATTCAAAAGCAGAGTTTGTTTCTTCTAAGGCGAAATAGTGTTTGTTTCCCAGTCAGAAAAGGAGTTGAATCACATGCAGTTTTTGGTCCTACGAGCAAGAGTTGTTTTCTGGTAAGGAGAGTCACTATTGTGCTCCCATTGCCATACAGTAGAAATAGCACTCGCGTCTGTTCCCAGCAAGTACAGTGTACTGGACTGAAGAGAAGCTACTGTTCTCGTCAGTTTCCTAAGCAGAGTTGAACTAGATATGGCCCCTGTGTGTAGGAAGCACAGTTCTTTTTTTGTTCTGAGCAAGCTCACTGTTCTGGCCCTATAGGAATCACAGTAGAGTAGAAGAGTGGTCTTTTCTCAAAAGCAGAGTGTGTTTCTCCTAAGGCGAGCTAGTGTTTGTTTCCCAGTCAGAAATGGAGTTGAATCACATGCAGTTTTTGGTCCTACGAGCAAGAGTTGTTTTCTGGTAAGGAGAGTCACTATTGCGCTCCCATTGCCATACACAGTGCAAATAGCACTCGCGTCTGTTCCCAGCAACTACAGTGTACTGGACTGAAGAGAAGCTACTGTTCTTGTCAGTTTCCTAAGCAGAGTTGAACTAGATATGGCCCGTGTGTGTAGGAAGCACAGTTCTTTTGTTCTGAGCAAGCTCACTGTTCTGGCCCTATAGGAAACACAGTAGAGTAGAAGAGTGCTCTTTTCTCAAGAGCAGAGTGTGTTTCTTCTAAGGCGCGCTGGTGTTTGTTTCCCAGTCAGAAATGGAGTTGATTCCCATGCAGTTTTTGGTCCTACGAGCAAGAGTTGTTTTCCGGTAAGGAGAGTCACTATTGCGCTCCATTGCCATACACAGTGCAAATAGCACTCGCCTCTGTTCCCAGCAAGTACAGTGTCCTGGACTGAAGAGAAGCTACTGTTCTTGTCAGTTTCCTAAGCAGAGTTGAACTAGATATGGCCCATGTGTGTAGTAAGCACAGTTCTTTTGTTCTGAGCAAGCTCACTCTTCTGGCCCTATAGGATTCACAGTAGAGCAGAAGAGTGCTCTTTTCTCAAAGAAGAGTGTGTTTCTTCTAAGGCGAGCTAGTGTTTGTTTCCCAGTCAGAAATGGAGTTGAATCTCATGCAGTTTTTCGTCCTACGAGCAAGAGTTGTTTTTTGGTAAGGAGAGTCACTATTGCGCTTTCATTTCCATACACAGCACAAATAGCACTCGCGTCTGTTCCCAGCAACTACAGTGTACTGGATTGAAGAGAAGCTACTGTTCTTGTCAGTATCCTAAGCAGAGTTGAACTAGATATGGCCCGTGTGTGTAGGAAGCACAGTTCTTTTTTTCTGAGCAAGCTCACTGTTCTGGCCCTATAGGAAACACAGTACAGTAGAAGAGTAGTCTTTTCTCAAAAGCAGAGTGTGTTTCTTCTAAGGCGAGCTAGTGTTTGCTTCCCAGACAGATAAGGAGTTGAATCACATGCAGTTTTTGGTCCTATGAGCAAGAGTTGTTTTCTGGTAAGGAGAGTCACTATTGCGCTCCCATTGCCATACACAGTGCAAATAGCACTCGCGTCTGTTCCCAGCAAGTACAGTGTACTGGACTGAAGAGAGGGTACTGTTCTTGTCAGTTTCCTAAGCAGAGTTGAACTAGATATGGCCCGTGTGTGTAGGAAGCACAGTTCTTTTTTTCTGAGCAAGCTCACTGTTCTGGCCCTTTAGGAAACACAGTAGAGTAGAAGAGTGGTCTTTTCTCCAAAGCAGAGTGTGTTTCTTCTAAGGCGAGCTAGTGTTTGTTTCCCAGTTAGAAATGGAGGTGAATCACATGCAGTTTTTGGTCCTACGAGCAAGAGTTGTTTTCTGGTAAGGAGAGTCACTATTGCGTTCTCATTGCCATACACAGTGCAAATAGCACTCGCGTCTGTTCCCAGCAAGTACAGTGTACTGGACTGAAGAGAAGCTATTGTTCTTGTC
This sequence comes from Peromyscus eremicus, assembly GCF_949786415.1. Classification (NCBI taxonomy): domain Eukaryota; kingdom Metazoa; phylum Chordata; class Mammalia; order Rodentia; family Cricetidae; genus Peromyscus; species Peromyscus eremicus. The sequence goes on from NW_026738255.1 coordinate 13,800, forward strand.
AGTTTCCTAAGCATAGTTGAACTAGATATGGCCCGTGTGTGTAGGAAGCACAGTTCTTTTTTTCTGAGCAAGCTCACTGTTCTGGCCCTATAGGAAACACAGTACAGTAGAAGAGTGGTCTTTTCTCAAAGCAGAGTGTGTTTCTTCTAAGGCGAGCTAGTGTTTGTTTGCCAGACAAAAATGGAGTTGAATCACATGCAGTTTTTGGTCCTATGAGCAAGAGTTGTTTTCTGGTAAGGAGAGTCACTATTGCACTCCCATTGCCATACACAGTGCAAATAGCACTCGCGTCTGTTCCCAGCAAGTACAGTGTACTGGACTGAAGAGATGCTACTGTTCTTGTCAGTTTCCTAAGCAGAGTTGAACTAGATATGGCCCGTGTGTGTAGAAGCACAATTCTTTTGTTCTGAGTAAGCTCACTGTTCTGGCCCTTTAGGAAACACAGTAGAGTAGAAGAGTGCTCTTTTCTCAAAAGCAGAGTGTGTTTCTTCCAAGGCAAGCTAGTGTTTGTTTCCCAGTCAGAAATGGAGTTGAATCACATGCAGTTTTTGGTCCTACTAGCAAGAGTTGTTTTCCGGTAAGGAGAGTCACTATTGCGCTCCATTGCCAAACACAGTGCAAATAGCACTCGCGTCTGTTCCCAGCAAGTACAGTGTACTGGACTGAAGAGAAGCTACTGTTCTTGTGAGTTTCCTAAGCAGAGTTGAACTAGATAAGGCCCATGTGTGTAGGAAGCACAGTTCTTTTGTTCTGAGCAAGCTCACTCTTCTGGCCCCATAGGAAACACAGTAGAGTAGAAGAGTGTTCTTTTCTCAAAAGCAGAGTGTGTTTTTCGTAAGGCGAGCTAGTGTTTGTTTGCCAGTCAGAAATGGAGTTGATTCACATGCAATTTCTGGTCCTACGAGCAAGAGTTGTTTTCAGGTAAGGAGAGTCACTATTGCGCTCCCATTGCCATACACAGTGCAAATAGCACTCGTGCCTTTTCCCAGCAACTACAGTGTACTGGACTGAAGAGAAGCTACTGTTCTTGTCAGTTTCCTAAGCAGAGTTGAACTAGATATGGCCCGTGTGTGTAGGAAGCACAGTTCTTTTGTTCTGAGCAAGCTCACTGTTCTGGCCCTATAGGAAACACAGTAGAGTAGAAGAGTGGTCTTTTCTCAAAAGCAGAGTGTGTTTCTTCCAAGGCGAGCTAGTGTTTGTTTCCCAGTCAGAAATGGAGTTGATTCACATGCAGTTTTTGGTCCTACGTGCAAGAGTTGTTTTCTAGTAAGGAGAGTCACTTTTGTGCTCCCATTGACATACACAGTGCAAATAGCACTCGCGTCTGTTCCCAGCAAGTACAGTGTACTGGACTGAAGAGAAGCTACTGTTCTTGTCAGTTTCCTAAGCAGAGTTGAACTAGATAAGGCCCATGTGTGTAGTAAGCACAGTTCTTTTGTTCTGAGCAAGCTCACTCTTCTGGCCCTATAGGATTCACAGTAGAGCAGAAGAGTGCTCTTTTCTCAAAAGCAGAGTGTGTTTCTTCTAAGGCGAGCTAGTGTTTGTTTCCCAGTCAGAAATGGAGTTGAATCTCATGCAGTTTTTCGTCCTACGAGCAAGAGTTGTTTTCTGGTAAGGAGAGTCACTATTGAGCTCTCATTGCCATACACAGTGCAAATAGCACTCGCGTCTGTTCCCAGCAAGTACAGTGTACTGGACTGAAGAGAAGCTATTGTTCTTGTCAGTTTCCTAAGCATAGTTGAACTAGATATGGCCCGTGTGTGTAGGAAGCACAGTTCTTTTTTTCTGAGCAAGCTCACTGTTCTGGCTCTATAGGACACACAGTAGAGTAGAAGAGTGGTCTTTTCTCAAAAGCAGAGTGTGTTTCTTCTAAGGCGAGCTAGTGTTTGTTTCCCAGACAGAAATGGAGTTGAATCACATGCAGTTTTTGGTCCTATAAGCAAGAGTTGTTTTCTGGTAAGGAGAGTCACTATTGCACTCCCATTGCCATACACAGTGCAAATAGCACTGGCGTCTGTTCCCAGCAACTACAGTGTACTGGACTGAAGAGAAGCTACTGTTCTTGTCAGTTTCCTAAGCAGAGTTGAACTAGATATGGCCCGTGTGTGTAGGAAGCACAGTTCTTTTGTTCTGAGCAAGCTCACTGTTCTGGCCCTATAGGAAACACAGTAGAGTGGAAGAGTGCTTTTTTCTCCAAAGCAGAGTGTGTTTCTTCTAAGGCGAGCTAGTGTTTGTTTCCCAGTTAGAAATGGAGGTGAATCACATGCAGTTTTTGGTCCTACGAGCAAGAGTTGTTTTCTGGTAAGCAGAGACACTATTGCGCTCCCATTGCCATACACAGTGCAAATAGCACTCGCGTCTGTTCCCAGCAACTACAGTGTACTGGACTGAAGAGAAGCTACTGTTCTTGTCAGTTTCCTAAGCAGAGTTGAACTAGATATGGCCCGTGTGTGTAGGAAGCACAGTTCTTTTTTTCTGAGCAAGCTCACTGATCTGGCCCTATAGGAAACACAGTACAGTAGAAGAGTAGTCTTTTCGCAAAAGCAGAGTGTGTTTCTTCTAAGGCGAGCTAGTGTTTGTTTCCCAGACAGATAAGGAGTTGAATCACATGCAGTTTTTGGTCCTACAAGCAAGAGTTGTTTTCTGGTAAGGAGAGTCACTATTGTGCTCCCATTGCCATACACAGTGCAAATAGCACTCGCGTCTGTTCCCAGCAAGTACAGTGTACTGGACTGAAGAGAAGCTACTGTTCTTGTCAGTTTTCTAAGCAGAGTTGAACTAGATATGGCCCGTGTGTGTAGGAAGCACAGTTCTTTTTTTCTGAGCAAGCTCACTGTTCTGGCCCTATAGGAAACACAGTAGAGTAGAAGAGTGGTCTTTTCTCCAAAGCAGAGTGTGTTTCTTCTAAGGCGAGCTAGTGTTTGTTTCCCAGTTAGAAATGGAGGTGAATCACATGCAGTTTTTGGTCCTACGAGCAAGAGTTGTTTTCTGGTAAGGAGAGTCACTATTGCGCTCTCATTGCCATACACAGTGCAAATAGCACTCGCGTCTGTTCCCAGCAAGTACAGTGTACTGGACTGAAGAGATGCTACTGTTCTTGTCAGTTTCCTAAGCAGAGTTGAACTAGATATGGCCCGTGTGTGTAGGAAGCACAATTCTTTTGTTCTGAGCAAGCTCACTGTTCTGGCCCTTTAGGAAACACAGTAGAGTAGAAGAGTGCTCTTTTCTCAAAAGCAGAGTGTGTTTCTTCCAAGGCGAGCTAGTGTTTGTTTCCCAGTCAGAAAAGGAGTTGAATCACATGCAGTTTTTGGTTCTACTAGCAAGAGTTGTTTTCCGGTAAGGAGAGTCACTATTGCGCTCCCATTGCCAAACACAGTGCAAATAGCACTCGCGTCTGTTCCCAGCAAGTACAGTGTACTGGACTGAAGAGAAGCTACTGTTCTTGTCAGTTTCCTAAGCAGAGTTGAACTAGATAAGGCCCATGTGTGTAGGAAGCACAGTTCTTTTGTTCTGAGCAAGCTCACTCTTCTGGCCCTATAGGATTCACAGTAGAGCAGAAGAGTGCTCTTTTCTCAAAAGAAGAGTGTGTTTCTTCTAAGGCGAGCTAGTGTTTGTTTCCCAGTCAGAAATGGAGTTGAATCTCATGCAGTTTTTCGTCCTACGAGCAAGAGTTGTTTTTTGGTAAGGAGAGTCACTATTGCGCTTTCATTTCCATACACAGCACAAATAGCACTCGCGTCTGTTCCCAGCAACTACAGTGTACTGGATTGAAGAGAAGCTACTGTTCTTGTCAGTATCCTAAGCAGAGTTGAACTAGATATGGCCCGTGTGTGTAGGAAGCACAGTTCTTTTTTTCTGAGCAAGCTCACTGTTCTGGCCCTATAGGAAACACAGTACAGTAGAAGAGTAGTCTTTTCTCAAAAGCAGAGTGTGTTTCTTCTAAGGCGAGCTAGTGTTTGTTTCCCAGACAGATAAGGAGTTGAATCACATGCAGTTTTTGGTCCTATGAGCAAGAGTTGTTTTCTGGTAAGGAGAGTCACTATTGCGCTCCCATTGCCATACACAGTGCAAATAGCACTCGCGTCTGTTCCCAGCAAGTACAGTGTACTGGACTGAAGAGAAGCTACTGTTCTTGTCAGTTTTCTAAGCAGAGTTGAACTAGATATGGCCCGTGTGTGTAGGAAGCACAGTTCTTTTTTTCTGAGCAAGCTCACTGTTCTGGCCCTATAGGAAACACAGTAGAGTAGAAGAGTGGTCTTTTCTCCAAAGCAGAGTGTGTTTCTTCTAAGGCGAGCTAGTGTTTGTTTCCCAGTTAGAAATGGAGGTGAATCACATGCAGTTTTTGGTCCTACGAGCAAGAGTTGTTTTCTGGTAAGGAGAGTCACTATTGCGTTCTCATTGCCATACACAGTGCAAATAGCACTCGCGTCTGTTCCCAGCAAGTACAGTGTACTGGACTGAAGAGAAGCTATTGTTCTTGTCAGTTTCCTAAGCATAGTTGAACTAGATATGGCCCGTGTGTGTAGGAAGCACAGTTCTTTTTTTCTGAGCAAGCTCACTGTTCTGGCCCTATAGGAAACACAGTACAGTAGAAGAGTGGTCTTTTCTCAAAAGCAGAGTGTGTTTCTTCTAAGGCGAGCTAGTGTTTGTTTCCCAGACAGAAATGGAGTTGAATCACATGCAGTTTTTGGTCCTACGGTCAAGAGTTGTTTTCTGGTAAGGAGAGTCACTATTGCACTCCCATTGCCATACACAGTGCAAATAGCACTCGCGTCTGTTCCCAGCAAGTACAGTGTACTGGACTGAAGAGATGCTACTGTTCTTGTCAGTTTCCTAAGCAGAGTTGAACTAGATATGGCCCGTGTGTGTAGGAAGCACAATTCTTTTGTTCTGAGCAAGCTCACTGTTCTGGCCCTTTAGGAAACACAGTAGAGTAGAAGAGTGCTCTTTTCTCAAAAGCAGAGTGTGTTTCTTCCAAGGCAAGCTAGTGTTTGTTTCCCAGTCAGAAATGGAGTTGAATCACATGCAGTTTTTGGTCCTACTAGCAAGAGTTGTTTTCCGGTAAGGAGAGTCACTATTGCGCTCCCATTGCCAAACACAGTGCAAATAGCACTCGCGTCTGTTCCCAGCAAGTACAGTGTACTGGACTGAAGAGAAGCTACTGTTCTTGTCAGTTTCCTAAGCAGAGTTGAACTAGATAAGGCCCATGTGTGTAGGAAGCACAGTTCTTTTGTTCTGAGCAAGCTCACTCTTCTGGCCCCATAGGAAACACAGTAGAGTAGAAGAGTGTTCTTTTCTCAAAAGCAGAGTGTGTTTTTCCTAAGGCGAGCTAGTGTTTGTTTGCCAGTCAGAAATGGAGTTGAATCACATGCAATTTCTGGTCCTACGAGCAAGAGTTGTTTTCAGGTAAGGAGAGTCACTATTGCGCTCCCATTGCCATACACAGTGCAAATAGCACTCGTGCCTTTTCCCAGCAACTACAGTGTACTGGACTGAAGAGAAGCTACTGTTCTTGTCAGTTTCCTAAGCAGAGTTGAACTAGATATGGCCCGTGTGTGTAGGAAGCACAGTTCTTTTGTTCTGAGCAAGCTCACTGTTCTGGCCCTATAGGAAACACAGTAGAGTAGAAGAGTGGTCTTTTCTCAAAAGCAGAGTGTGTTTCTTCCAAGGCGAGCTAGTGTTTGTTTCCCAGTCAGAAATGGAGTTGATTCACATGCAGTTTTTGGTCCTACGAGCAAGAGTTGTTTTCTAGTAAGGAGAGTCACTTTTGTGCTCCCATTGACATACACAGTGCAAATAGCACTCGCGTCTGTTCCCAGCAAGTACAGTGTACTGGACTGAAGAGAAGCTACTGTTCTTGTCAGTTTCCTAAGCAGAGTTGAACTAGATAAGGCCCATGTGTGTAGTAAGCACAGTTCTTTTGTTCTGAGCAAGCTCACTCTTCTGGCCCTATAGGATTCACAGTAGAGCAGAAGAGTGCTCTTTTCTCAAAAGCAGAGTGTGTTTCTTCTAAGGCGAGCTAGTGTTTGTTTCCCAGTCAGAAATGGAGTTGAATCTCATGCAGTTTTTCGTCCTACGAGCAAGAGTTGTTTTCTGGTAAGGAGAGTCACTATTGAGCTCTCATTGCCATACACAGTGCAAATAGCACTCGCGTCTGTTCCCAGCAAGTACAGTGTACTGGACTGAAGAGAAGCTATTGTTCTTGTCAGTTTCCTAAGCATAGTTGAACTAGATATGGCCCGTGTGTGTAGGAAGCACAGTTCTTTTTTTCTGAGCAAGCTCACTGTTCTGGCTCTATAGGACACACAGTAGAGTAGAAGAGTGGTCTTTTCTCAAAAGCAGAGTGTGTTTCTTCTAAGGCGAGCTAGTGTTTGTTTCCCAGACAGAAATGGAGTTGAATCACATGCAGTTTTTGGTCCTATAAGCAAGAGTTGTTTTCTGGTAAGGAGAGTCACTATTGCACTCCCATTGCCATACACAGTGCAAATAGCACTGGCGTCTGTTCCCAGCAACTACAGTGTACTGGACTGAAGAGAAGCTACTGTTCTTGTCAGTTTCCTAAGCAGAGTTGAACTAGATATGGCCCGTGTGTGTAGGAAGCACAGTTCTTTTGTTCTGAGCAAGCTCACTGTTCTGGCCCTATAGGAAACACAGTAGAGTGGAAGAGTGCTTTTTTCTCCAAAGCAGAGTGTGTTTCTTCTAAGGCGAGCTAGTGTTTGTTTCCCAGTTAGAAATGGAGGTGAATCACATGCAGTTTTTGGTCCTACGAGCAAGAGTTGTTTTCTGGTAAGCAGAGACACTATTGCGCTCCCATTGCCATACACAGTGCAAATAGCACTCGCGTCTGTTCCCAGCAACTACAGTGTACTGGACTGAAGAGAAGCTACTGTTCTTGTCAGTTTCCTAAGCAGAGTTGAACTAGATATGGCCCGTGTGTGTAGGAAGCACAGTTCTTTTTTTCTGAGCAAGCTCACTGATCTGGCCCTATAGGAAACACAGTACAGTAGAAGAGTAGTCTTTTCGCAAAAGCAGAGTGTGTTTCTTCTAAGGCGAGCTAGTGTTTGTTTCCCAGACAGATAAGGAGTTGAATCACATGCAGTTTTTGGTCCTACAAGCAAGAGTTGTTTTCTGGTAAGGAGAGTCACTCTTGTGCTCCCATTGCCATACACAGTGCAAATAGCACTCGCGTCTGTTCCCAGCAAGTACAGTGTACTGGACTGAAGAGAAGCTACTGTTCTTGTCAGTTTTCTAAGCAGAGTTGAACTAGATATGGCCCGTGTGTGTAGGAAGCACAGTTCTTTTTTTCTGAGCAAGCTCACTGTTCTGGCCCTATAGGAAACACAGTAGAGTAGAAGAGTGGTCTTTTCTCCAAAGCAGAGTGTGTTTCTTCTAAGGCGAGCTAGTGTTTGTTTCCCAGTTAGAAATGGAGGTGAATCACATGCAGTTTTTGGTCCTACGAGCAAGAGTTGTTTTCTGGTAAGGAGAGTCACTATTGTGCTCTCATTGCCATACACAGTGCAAATAGCACTCGCGTCTGTTCCCAGCAAGTACAGTGTACTGGACTGAAGAGATGCTACTGTTCTTGTCAGTTTCCTAAGCAGAGTTGAACTAGATATGGCCCGTGTGTGTAGGAAGCACAATTCTTTTGTTCTGAGCAAGCTCACTGTTCTGGCCCTTTAGGAAACACAGTAGAGTAGAAGAGTGCTCTTTTCTCAAAAGCAGAGTGTGTTTCTTCCAAGGCGAGCTAGTGTTTGTTTCCCAGTCAGAAAAGGAGTTGAATCACATGCAGTTTTTGGTTCTACTAGCAAGAGTTGTTTTCCGGTAAGGAGAGTCACTATTGCGCTCCCATTGCCAAACACAGGGAAATAGCACTCGCGTCTGTTCCCAGCAAGTACAGTGTACTGGACTGAAGAGAAGCTACTGTTCTTGTCAGTTTCCTAAGCAGAGTTGAACTAGATAAGGCCCATGTGTGTAGGAAGCACAGTTCTTTTGTTCTGAGCAAGCTCACTCTTCTGGCCCCATAGGAAACACAGTAGAGTAGAAGAGTGCTCTTTTCTCAAAGGCAGAGTGTGTTTCTTCTAAGGCGAGCTGGTGTTTGTTTCCCAGTCAGAAATGGAGTTGATTCACATGCAGTTTTTGGTCCTACGAGCAAGAGTTGTTTTCCGGTAAGGAGAGTCACTATTGCGCTCCCATTGCCATAC
>NW_026738256.1:0-22000 GCF_949786415.1 Peromyscus eremicus
GAGCAAGAGTTGTGTTCTGGTAAGAATAGTCACTATTGCGCTCCATTTGCCATACACAGAGCAATTAGCACTCGCCTCTGTTCCCAGCAAGTACGGTGTATTGGACTGAAGGGAAGCTACTGTTCTCGTCAGTTTCCTAAGCAGAGTTGAACTAGACATGGCCCGTATGTCGGAAGCACAGTTCTTTTGTTCTGAGCAATCTCACTGTTCTGGCCCTATAGGAAACACAGTAGATTAGAAGAGTGCTCTTTTCTCAAAAGCAGAGTGTGTTTCTTGTAAGGCGAGCTAGTATTTGTTTCCCAGTCAGAAATGGAGTTGAATCACATGCAGTTTCTTGTCCTATGAGCAAGAGTTGTTTTGTGGTAAAAAGAGTCACTTTTGTGCTCCATTCGCCATGCACACTGCAAAGAGCACTGGCGTCTGTTCCCAGCAAGTACAGTGTATTGGACTGAAGAGAAGCTACTGTTCTTGTCAGTTTCCTAAGTGGAGTTGAACTAGATTGGCCCGTACATCGGAAGCACAGTTCTTTTGTTCTGAGCAAGCTCACTGTTCTGGCACTACAAGAAACACAGTAGATTAGAAGAGTGCTCTTTTCTCAAAAGCAGAGTGTGTTTCTTTTAAGGCGAGCTAGTATTTGTTTCCCAGTAAGAAATGGTTTTGAATCACATGCAGTTTCTGGTCCTACGAGCAAGAGTTGTTTTTTGGTAAGAAGAGTCACTATTGTGCTCCCACTGCCATACACAGTGCAAATAGCACTCGTGTCTGTTCCCAGCAAGTACAGTGTATTGGACTGAAGAGAAGCTACTGTTCTCGTCAGTTTCCTAAGTGTAGTTGAACTAGATATGGCCCATACGTCGGAAGCACAGTTCTTTTGTTCTGAGCAAGCTCACTGTTCTGGCCCTATAGGAAACACAGTAGATTAGAAGAGTGCTCTTTTCTCAAAAGCAGAGTGTGTTTCTTGTAAAGCGAGCTAGTGTTTGTTTCCCAATCAGAAAAGGATTTGAATCACATGCAGTTTCTGGTCCTATGAGCAAGAGTTGCTTTGTGGTAAAAAAAAGAGTCACTTTTGTGCTCCATTCGCCATACACAGTGCAAAGAGCACTCGCGTCTGTTCCCAGCAAGTATAGTGTATTGGACTGAAGAGAAGCTACTGTTCTCGTCAGTTTCCTAAGTGTAGTTGAACTAGATATGGCCCGTACGTCGGAAGCACAGTTCTTTTGTTCTGAGCAAGCTCACTGTTCTGGCCCTATAGGAAACACAGTAGATTAGAAGTGTGCTCTTTTCTCAAAAGCAGAGTGTGTTTCTTGTAAGGCGAGCTAGTGTTTGTTTCCCAATCAGAAAAGGATTTGAATCACATGCAGTTTCTGGTCCTATGAGCAAGAGTTGTTTTGTGGTTAAAAAAGTGTCACTTGTGTGCTCCCACTGCCATACACAGTGCAAATAGCACTCGTGTGTGTTCCCAGCAAGTACAGTGTATTGGACTGAAGAGAAGCTACTGTTGTCGTCCATTTCCTAAGCAGAGTTGAACTAGATATGGCCCGTGTGTCGGAAGCACAGTGCTTTTGTTGTGAGCAAGCTCACTGTTCTGGCCCTATTGGAAACAAAGGAGAGTAGAAGAGTGCTCTTTTCTCAAAAGCAGAGTGTGTTTCTTGTAAGGCTAGCTAGTATTTGTTTCCCAGTCAGAAATGGAGTTGAATCACATGCAGTTTCTTGTCCTACAAGCAAGAGTTGTTTCTGGTAAGAAGAGTCACTATTGTCCTCCCATTGCCATACACAGTGCAAATAGCACTCGCCTCTGTTCCCAGCAAGTACAGTGTATTGGACTGAAGAGAAGCTACTGTTCTTGTCAGTTTCCTAAGTGGAGTTGAACTAGATATAGCCTTTATGTCTGAAGCACAGTTCTTTTGTTCTGAGCAAGCTCACTGTTCTGGCCCTATAGGAAACACAGTAGATTAGAAGAGTGCTCTTTTCTCAAAAGCAGAGTGTGTTTCTTGTAAGGCGAGCTAGTGTTTTTTTCCCTATCAGAAAAGGATTTGAATCACATGCAGTTTCTGGTCCTACGAGCAAGAGTTGTTTTGTGGTAAAAAGAGTCACTTTTGTGCTCCATTCCATACACAGTGCAAAGAGCACTCGCGTCTGTTCCCAGCAAGTACAGTGTATTGGACTGAAGAGAAGCTACTGTTCTCGTCAGTTTCCTAAGTGGAGTTGAACTAGATATGGCCCGTACCTCGGAAGCACAGTTCTTTTGTTTTGAGCAAGCTCACTGTTCTGGCCCTATAGGAAACACAGTAGATTAGAAGAGTGCTCTTTTCTCAAAAGCAGAGTGTGTTTCTTGTAAGGCGAGGTACTATTTGTTTCCCAGTCAGAAATGGAGTTGATTCACATGAAGTTTCTGGTCCTACGAGCAGGAGTTGTTTTCTGGTAAGAAGAGTCACTATTGTGCTCCCATTGCCATACACAGTGCAAATAGCACTCACGTTTTTTCCCAGCAAGTACAGTGTATTGGACTGAAGAGAAGCTACTGTTCTTGTCAGTTTCCTAAGTGGAGTTGAACTAGACATGGCCCGTACATCGGAAGCACAGTTCTTTTGTTCTGAGCAATCTCACTGTTCTGGCCCTATAGGAATCACAGTAGAATAGAAGAGTGCTCTTTTCTCAAAAGCAGAGTGTGTTTTTTGTAAGGCGAGCTAGTATTTGTTTCCCAGTCAGAAATGGAGTTGAATCACATGCAGTTTCTGGTCCTATGAGCAAGAGTTTTTTCTGGTAAGAAAAGTCACTATTGCGCTCCATTTGCCATACACAGTGTAAATAGCACTAGCGTCTGTTCCCAGCAAGTACAGTGTATTGGACTGAAGAGAAGCTACTGTTCTCGTCAGTTTCCTAAGTGTAGTTGAACTAGATATGGCCCGTACGTTGGAAGCACAGTTCTTTTGTTCTGAGCAAGCTCACTGTTCTGGCCCTATAGGAAACACAATAGATTAGAAGTGTGCTCTTTTCTCAAAAGCAGAGTGTGTTTCTTGTAAGGCGAGCTAGTGTTTGTTTCCCAATCAGAAAAGGATTTGAATCACATGCAGTTTCTGGTCCTATGAGCAAGAGTGTTTTGTGGTAAAAAAAAAAAGAGTCCCTTTTGTGCTCCATTCGCCATACACAGTGCAAAGAGCACTTGTGTCTGTTCCCAGCAAGTATAGTGTATTGGACTGAACAGAAGCTGCTGTTCTTGTCAGTTTCCTAAGCAGAGTTGAACTAGATATGGCCCGTGTGTCGGAAGCACAGTGCTTTTGTTCTGAGCAAGCTCACTGTTCTGGCACTATTGGAAACAAAGGAGAGTAGAAGAGTGCTCTTTTGTCAAAAGCAGAGTGTGTTTCTTGTAAGGCGTGCTAGTATTTGTTTCCCAGTCAGAAATGGAGTTGAATCACATGCAGTTTCTGGTCCTAGGAGCAAGAGTTGTTTTCTGGTAAGCAGAGTCACTATTGCGCTCCATTTGCCATACACAGTGCACATAGCACTAGCGTCTGTTCCCAGCAAGTACAGTGTATTGGACTGAAGAGAAACTACTGCTCTTGTCAGTTTCCTACGCAGAGTTGAACTAGATATGGCCCGTGTGTTGAAGCACATTTCCTTTGTTCTGAGCAAGCTCACTGTTCTGGCCCTATAGGAAACACAGTAGATTAGAAGAGTGCTTTTTCTCAAAAGGAGAGTGTGTTTCTGTAAGGCGAGCTAGTATTGTTTCCCAGTCAGAAATGGAGTTTGAATCACATGCAGTTTCTGGTCCTACGAGCAAGAGTTGTGTTCTGGTAAGAATAGTCACTATTGTGCTCCATTTGCCATACACAGAGCAATTAGCACTCGCCTCTGTTCCCAGCAAGTACAGTGTATTGGACTGAAGGGAAGCTACTGTTCTTGTCAGTTTCCTAAGCAGAGTTGAACTAGATATGGCCCGTGTGTCGGAAGAATAAGTTCTTTTGTTCTGAGCAAACTCACTGTTCTGGCCCTATAGGAAACACAGTAGATTAGAAGAGTGCTCTTTTCTCAAAAGCAGAGTGTGTTTCTTGTAAGGCGAGCTAGTATTTGTTTCCCAGTCAGAAATGGAGGTGAATCACATGCAGTTTCTGGTCCTACGAGCAAGAGTTGTTTCCTGGTAAGAAGAGTCACTATTTGGCTCCATATACCATACACAGTGCAAATAGAAGTAGAATCTGTTCCCAGCAAGTACAGTGTATTGGACTGAAGAGAAGCTACTGTTCTTGTCAGTTTCCTAAGCAGAGTTGAACTAGATATGGCCCGTGTGTCGGAAGCACAGTTCTTTTTTTCTGAGCAAGCTCACTGTTCTGGCCCTGTAGGAATCACAGTAGAGTAGAAGAGTGCTCTTTTCTCAAAAGCAGAGTATGTTTCATGTAAGGCGAGCTAGTATTTGTTTCCCAGTCAGAAATGGAGTTGAATCACATGCAGTTTCTGGTCCTACGAGCAAGAGTTGTTTTCTGGTAAGAAGAGTCACTATTTGGCTCCATATACCATACACAGTGCAAATAGCACTAGCATCTGTTCCCAACAAGTACAGTGTATTGGACTGAAGAGAAGCTACTGTTCTTGTCAGTTTCCTAAGCAGAGTTGAACTAGATATGGCCCGTGTGTAGGAAGCACAGTTCCTTTGTTCTGAGCAAACTCACTCTTCTGGCCCTATAGGAATCACAGTAGAATAGAAGAGTGCTCTTTTCTCAAAAGCAGAGTGTGTTTTTTGTAAGGCGAGCTAGTATTTGTTTCCCAGTCAGAAATGGATTTGAATCACATGCAGTTTCTGGTCCTATGAGCAAGAGTTTTTTCTGGTAAGAAAAGTCACTATTGCGCTCCATTTGCCATACACAGTGCAAATAGCACTAGCGTCTGTTCCCAGCAAGTACAGTGTATTGGACTGAAGAGAAGCTACTGTTCTCGTCAGTTTCCTAAGTGTAGTTGAACTAGATATGGCCCGTGTGTCGGAAGCACAGTTCTTTTGTTCTGAGCAAGCTCACTGTTCTGGCCCTATAGGAAACACAATAGATTAGAAGTGTGCTCTTTTCTCAAAAGCAGAGTGTGTTTCTTGTAAGGCGAGCTAGTGTTTGTTTCCCAATCAGAAAAGGATTTGAATCACATGCAGTTTCTGGTCCTATGAGCAAGAGTGTTTTGTGGTAAAAAAAAAGAGTCACTTTTGTGCTCCATTCGCCATACACAGTGCAAAGAGCACTTGCATCTGTTCCCAGCAAGTATAGTGTATTGGACTGAACAGAAGCTGCTGTTCTTGTCAGTTTCCTAAGCAGAGTTGAACTAGATATGGCCCGTGTGTCGGAAGCACAGTGCTTTTGTTCTGAGCAAGCTCACTGTTCTGGCCCTATTGGAAACAAAGGAGAGTAGAAGAGTGCTATTTTGTCAAAAGCAGAGTGTGTTTCTTGTAAGGCGTGCTAGTATTTGTTTCCCAGTGAGAAATGGAGTTGAATCACATGCAGTTTCTGGTCCTACGAGCAAGAGTTGTTTTCTGGTAAGCAGAGTCACTATTGCGCTCCATTTGCCATACACAGTGCACATAGCACTAGCGTCTGTTCCCAGCAAGTACAGTGTATTGGACTGAAGAGAAACTACTGCTCTTGTCAGTTTCCTACGCAGAGTTGAACTAGATATGGCCCGTGTGTTGGAAGCACATTTCCTTTGTTCTGAGCAAGCTCACTGTTCTGGCCCTATAGGAAACACAGTAGATTAGAAGAGTGCTTTTTTCTCAAAAGGAGAGTGTGTTTCTTGTAAGGCGAGCTAGTATTTGTTTCCCAGTCAGAAATGGAGTTGAATCACATGCAGTTTCTGGTCCTACGAGCAAGAGTTGTGTTCTGGTAAGAATAGTCACTATTGCGCTCCATTTGCCATACACAGAGCAATTAGCACTCGCCTCTGTTCCCAGCAAGTACGGTGTATTGGACTGAAGGGAAGCTACTGTTCTCGTCAGTTTCCTAAGCAGAGTTGAACTAGACATGGCCCGTATGTCGGAAGCACAGTTCTTTTGTTCTGAGCAATCTCACTGTTCTGGCCCTATAGGAAACACAGTAGATTAGAAGAGTGCTCTTTTCTCAAAAGCAGAGTGTGTTTCTTGTAAGGCGAGCTAGTATTTGTTTCCCAGTCAGAAATGGAGTTGAATCACATGCAGTTTCTTGTCCTATGAGCAAGAGTTGTTTTGTGGTAAAAAGAGTCACTTTTGTGCTCCATTCGCCATGCACACTGCAAAGAGCACTGGCGTCTGTTCCCAGCAAGTACAGTGTATTGGACTGAAGAGAAGCTACTGTTCTTGTCAGTTTCCTAAGTGGAGTTGAACTAGATTGGCCCGTACGTCGGAAGCACAGTTTTTTTGTTCTGAGCAAGCTCACTGTTCTGGCACTACAAGAAACACAGTAGATTAGAAGAGTGCTCTTTTCTCAAAAGCAGAGTGTGTTTCTTTTAAGGCGAGCTAGTATTTGTTTCCCAGTAAGAAATGGTTTTGAATCACATGCAGTTTCTGGTCCTACGAGCAAGAGTTGTTTTTTGGTAAGAAGAGTCACTATTGTGCTCCCACTGCCATACACAGTGCAAATAGCACTCGTGTCTGTTCCCAGCAAGTACAGTGTATTGGACTGAAGAGAAGCTACTGTTCTCGTCAGTTTCCTAAGTGTAGTTGAACTAGATATGGCCCATACGTCGGAAGCACAGTTCTTTTGTTCTGAGCAAGCTCACTGTTCTGGCCCTATAGGAAACACAGTAGATTAGAAGAGTGCTCTTTTCTCAAAAGCAGAGTGTGTTTCTTGTAAAGCGAGCTAGTGTTTGTTTCCCAATCAGAAAAGGATTTGAATCACATGCAGTTTCTGGTCCTATGAGCAAGAGTTGCTTTGTGGTAAAAAAAAGAGTCACTTTTGTGCTCCATTCGCCATACACAGTGCAAAGAGCACTCGCGTCTGTTCCCAGCAAGTATAGTGTATTGGACTGAAGAGAAGCTACTGTTCTCGTCAGTTTCCTAAGTGTAGTTGAACTAGATATGGCCCGTACGTCGGAAGCACAGTTCTTTGGTTCTGAGCAAGCTCACTGTTCTGGCCCTATAGGAAACACAGTAGATTAGAAGTGTGCTCTTTTCTCAAAAGCAGAGTGTGT
Source organism: Peromyscus eremicus (assembly GCF_949786415.1). Classification (NCBI taxonomy): domain Eukaryota; kingdom Metazoa; phylum Chordata; class Mammalia; order Rodentia; family Cricetidae; genus Peromyscus; species Peromyscus eremicus. The sequence continues at coordinate 7,138 of NW_026738256.1, forward strand.
TTCTTGTAAGGCGAGCTAGTGTTTGTTTCCCAATCAGAAAAGGATTTGAATCACATGCAGTTTCTGGTCCTATGAGCAAGAGTTGTTTTGTGGTTAAAAAAGTGTCACTTGTGTGCTCCATTCGCCATACACAGTGCAAAGAGCACTCGCGTCTGTTCCCAGCAAGTATAGTGTATTGGACTGAAGAGAAGCTACTGTTCTTGTCAGTTTCCTAAGCGTAGTTGAACTAGAAATGGCCCGTGTGTCGGAAGCACAGTGCTTTTGTTGTGAGCAAGCTCACTGTTCTGGCCCTATTGGAAACAAAGGAGAGTAGAAGAGTGCTCTTTTCTCAAAAGCAGAGTGTGTTTCTCGTAAGGCGAGCTAGTATTTGTTTCCCAATACTAAATGGAGTTGAATCACATGCAGTTTCTTGTCCTACTAGGAAGAGTTGTTTTCTGGTAAGAAGAGTCACTATTGTGCTCCCATTGCCATACACAGTGCAAATAGCACTCGCGTCTGTTCCCAGCAAGTACAGTGTATTGGACAGAAGAGAAGCTACTGTTCTTGTCTGTTCTTGTCAGTTTCCTAAGTGGAGTTGAACTAGACATGGCCCGTACGTCGGAAGCACAGTTCTTTTTTTCTGAACAATCTCACTGTTCTGGCCCTATAGGAAACACAGTAGATTAGAAGAATGCTCCTTTCTCAAAAGCAGAGCATGTTTCTTGTAAGGTGAGCTACTATTTGTTTCCCAGTCAGAAATGGAGTTGAATCACATGCAGTTTCTGGTCCTATGAGCAAGAGTTTTTTTGTGGTAAAAGAGTCACTTTTGTGCTCCATTCTCCATGCACACTGCAAAGAGCACTGGCGTCTGTTCCCAGCAAGTACAGTGTATTGGACTGAAGAGAAGCTACTGTTCTCATCAGTTTCCTAAGTGGAGTTGAACTGGATTGGCATGTACGTCTTTAGCACAGTTCTTTGTTCTGAGCAAGCTCACTGTTCTGGCCCTACAAGAAACACAGTAGATTAGAAGAGTGCTCTTTTCTCAAAAGCAGAGTGTGTTTCTTGTAAGGCGAGCTAGTATTTGTTTCCCAGTAAGAAATGGTTTTGAATCACATGCAGTTTCTGGTCCTACGAGCAAGAGTTGTTTTTGGTAAGAAGAGTCACTATTGTGCTCCCACTGCCATACACAGTGCAAATAGCACTCGTGTGTGTTCCCAGCAAGTACAGTGTATTGGACTGAAGAGAAGCTACTGTTGTCGTCCATTTCCTAAGCAGAGTTGAACTAGATATGGCCCGTGTGTCGGAAGCACAGTGCTTTTGTTGTGAGCAAGCTCACTGTTCTGGCCCTATTGGAAACAAAGGAGAGTAGAAGAGTGCTCTTTTCTCAAAAGCAGAGTGTGTTTCTTGTAAGGCTAGCTAGTATTTGTTTCCAGTCAGAAATGGAGTTGAATCACATGCAGTTTCTTGTCCTACAAGCAAGAGTTGTTTCTGGTAAGAAGAGTCACTATTGTCCTCCCATTGCCATACACAGTGCAAATAGCACTCGCCTCTGTTCCCAGCAAGTACAGTGTATTGGACTGAAGAGAAGCTACTGTTCTTGTCAGTTTCCTAAGTGGAGTTGAACTAGATATAGCCTTTATGTCTGAAGCACAGTTCTTTTGTTCTGAGCAAGCTCACTGTTCTGGCCCTATAGGAAACACAGTAGATTAGAAGAGTGCTCTTTTCTCAAAAGCAGAGTGTGTTTCTTGTAAGGCGAGCTAGTGTTTTTTTCCCTATCAGAAAGGATTTGAATCACATGCAGTTTCTGGTCCTACGAGCAAGAGTTGTTTGTGGTAAAAAGAGTCACTTTTGTGCTCCATTCCATACACAGTGCAAAGAGCACTCGCGTCTGTTCCCAGCAAGTACAGTGTATTGGACTGAAGAGAAGCTACTGTTCTCGTCAGTTTCCTAAGTGGAGTTGAACTAGATATGGCCCGTACCTCGGAAGCACAGTTCTTTTGTTTTGAGCAAGCTCACTGTTCTGGCCCTATAGGAAACACAGTAGATTAGAAGAGTGCTCTTTTCTCAAAAGCAGAGTGTGTTTCTTGTAAGGCGAGGTACTATTTGTTTCCCAGTCAGAAATGGAGTTGATTCACATGAAGTTTCTGGTCCTACGAGCAGGAGTTGTTTTCTGGTAAGAAGAGTCACTATTGTGCTCCCATTGCCATACACAGTGCAAATAGCACTCACGTTTTTTCCCAGCAAGTACAGTGTATTGGACTGAAGAGAAGCTACTGTTCTTGTCAGTTTCCTAATGGAGTTGAACTAGACATGGCCCGTACATCGGAAGCACAGTTCTTTTGTTCTGAGCAATCTCACTGTTCTGGCCCTATAGGAATCACAGTAGAATAGAAGAGTGCTCTTTTCTCAAAGCAGAGTGTGTTTTTTGTAAGGCGAGCTAGTATTTGTTTCCCAGTCAGAAATGGAGTTGAATCACATGCAGTTTCTGGTCCTATGAGCAAGAGTTTTTTCTGGTAAGAAAAGTCACTATTGCGCTCCATTTGCCATACACAGTGTAAATAGCACTAGCGTCTGTTCCAGCAAGTACAGTGTATTGGACTGAAGAGAAGCTACTGTTCTCGTCAGTTTCCTAAGTGTAGTTGAACTAGATATGGCCCGTACGTTGGAAGCACAGTTCTTTTGTCTGAGCAAGCTCACTGTTCTGGCCCTATAGGAAACACAATAGATTAGAAGTGTGCTCTTTTCTCAAAAGCAGAGTGTGTTTCTTGTAAGGCGAGCTAGTGTTTGTTTCCCAATCAGAAAAGGATTTGAATCACATGCAGTTTCTGGTCCTATGAGCAAGAGTGTTTTGTGGTAAAAAAAAAAAGAGTCCCTTTTGTGCTCCATTCGCCATACACAGTGCAAAGAGCACTTGTGTCTGTTCCCAGCAAGTATAGTGTATTGGACTGAACAGAAGCTGCTGTTCTTGTCAGTTTCCTAAGCAGAGTTGAACTAGATATGGCCCGTGTGTCGGAAGCACAGTGCTTTTGTTCTGAGCAAGCTCACTGTTCTGGCACTATTGGAAACAAAGGAGAGTAGAAGAGTGCTCTTTTGTCAAAAGCAGAGTGTGTTTCTTGTAAGGCGTGCTAGTATTTGTTTCCCAGTCAGAAATGGAGTTGAATCACATGCAGTTTCTGGTCCTAGGAGCAAGAGTTGTTTTCTGGTAAGCAGAGTCACTATTGCGCTCCATTTGCCATACACAGTGCACATTAGCACTAGCGTCTGTTCCCAGCAAGTACAGTGTATTGGACTGAAGAGAAACTACTGCTCTTGTCAGTTTCCTACGCAGAGTTGAACTAGATATGGCCCGTGTGTTGGAAGCACATTTCCTTTGTTCTGAGCAAGCTCACTGTTCTGGCCCTATAGGAAACACAGTAGATTAGAAGAGTGCTTTTTCTCAAAAGGAGAGTGTGTTTCTTGTAAGGCGAGCTAGTATTTGTTTCCCAGTCAGAAATGGAGTTGAATCACATGCAGTTTCTGGTCCTACGAGCAAGAGTTGTGTTCTGGTAAGAATAGTCACTATTGCGCTCCATTTGCCATACACAGAGCAATTAGCACTCGCCTCTGTTCCCAGCAAGTACGGTGTATTGGTCTGAAGGGAAGCTACTGTTCTCGTCAGTTTCCTAAGCAGAGTTGAACTAGACATGGCCCGTATGTCGGAAGCACAGTTCTTTTGTTCTGAGCAATCTCACTGTTCTGGCCCTATAGGAAACACAGTAGATTAGAAGAGTGCTCTTTTCTCAAAAGCAGAGTGTGTTTCTTGTAAGGCGAGCTAGTATATGTTTCCCAGTCAGAATGGAGTTGAATCACATGCAGTTTCTTGTCCTATGAGCAAGAGTTGTTTTGTGGTAAAAAGAGTCACTTTTGTGCTCCATTCGCCATGCACACTGCAAAGAGCACTGGCGTCTGTTCCCAGCAAGTACAGTGTATTGGACTGAAGAGAAGCTACTGTTCTTGTCAGTTTCCTAAGTGGAGTTGAACTAGATTGGCCCGTACGTCGGAAGCACAGTTTTTTTGTTCTGAGCAAGCTCACTGTTCTGGCACTACAAGAAACACAGTAGATTAGAAGAGTGCTCTTTTCTCAAAAGCAGAGTGTGTTTCTTTTAAGGCGAGCTAGTATTTGTTTCCAGTAAGAAATGGTTTTGAATCACATGCAGTTTCTGGTCCTACGAGCAAGAGTTGTTTTTTGGTAAGAAGAGTCACTATTGTGCTCCCACTGCCATACACAGTGCAAATAGCACTCGTGTCTGTTCCCAGCAAGTACAGTGTATTGGACTGAAGAGAAGCTACTGTTCTCGTCAGTTTCCTAAGTGTAGTTGAACTAGATATGGCCCATACGTCGGAAGCACAGTTCTTTTGTTCTGAGCAAGCTCACTGTTCTGGCCCTATAGGAAACACAGTAGATTAGAAGAGTGCTCTTTTCTCAAAAGCAGAGTGTGTTTCTTGTAAAGCGAGCTAGTGTTTGTTTCCCAATCAGAAAAGGATTTGAATCACATGCAGTTTCTGGTCCTATGAGCAAGAGTTGCTTTGTGGTAAAAAAAAGAGTCACTTTTGTGCTCCATTCGCCATACACAGTGCAAAGAGCACTCGCGTCTGTTCCCAGCAAGTATAGTGTATTGGACTGAAGAGAAGCTACTGTTCTCGTCAGTTTCCTAAGTGTAGTTGAACTAGATATGGCCCGTACGTCGGAAGCACAGTTCTTTGGTTCTGAGCAAGCTCACTGTTCTGGCCCTAAAGGAAACACAGTAGATTAGAAGTGTGCTCTTTTCTCAAAAGCAGAGTGTGTTTCTTGTAAGGCGAGCTAGTGTTTGTTTCCCAATCAGAAAAGGATTTGAATCACATGCAGTTTCTGGTCCTATGAGCAAGAGTTGTTTTGTGGTTAAAAAGTGTCACTTGTGTGCTCCATTCGCCATACACAGTGCAAAGAGCACTCGCGTCTGTTCCCAGCAAGTATAGTGTATTGGACTGAAGAGAAGCTACTGTTCTTGTCAGTTTCCTAAGCGTAGTTGAACTAGAAATGGCCCGTGTGTCAGAAGCACAGTGCTTTTGTTGTGAGCAAGCTCACTGTTCTGGCCCTATTGGAAACAAAGGAGAGTAGAAGAGTGCTCTTTTCTCAAAAGCAGAGTGTGTTTCTCGTAAGGCGAGCTAGTATTTGTTTCCCAATACTAAATGGAGTTGAATCACATGCAGTTTCTTGTCCTACTAGGAAGAGTTGTTTTCTGGTAAGAAGAGTCACTATTGTGCTCCCATTGCCATACACAGTGCAAATAGCACTCGCGTCTGTTCCCAGCAAGTACAGTGTATTGGACTGAAGAGAAGCTACTGTTCTTGTCAGTTTCCTAAGTGGAGTTGAACTAGACATGGCCCGTACGTCGGAAGCACAGTTCTTTTGTTCTGAACAATCTCACTGTTCTGGCCCTATAGGAAACACAGTAGATTAGAAGAATGCTCCTTTCTCAAAAGCAGAGCATGTTTCTTGTAAGGCGAGCTACTATTTGTTTCCCAGTCAGAAATGGAGTTGAATCACATGCAGTTTCTGGTCCTATGAGCAAGAGTTTTTTTGTGGTAAAAAGAGTCACTTTTGTGCTCCATTCTCCATGCACACTGCAAAGAGCACTGGCGTCTGTTCCCAGCAAGTACAGTGTATTGGACTGAAGAGAAGCTACTGTTCTCATCAGTTTCCTAAGTGGAGTTGAACTGGATTGGCATGTACGTCTTTAGCACAGTTCTTTTGTTCTGAGCAAGCTCACTGTTCTGGCCCTACAAGAAACACAGTAGATTAGAAGAGTGCTCTTTTCTCAAAAGCAGAGTGTGTTTCTTGTAAGGCGAGCTAGTATTTGTTTCCCAGTAAGAAATGGTTTTGAATCACATGCAGTTTCTGGTCCTACGAGCAAGAGTTGTTTTTGGTAAGAAGAGTCACTATTGTGCTCCCACTGCCATACACAGTGCAAATAGCACTCGTGTGTGTTCCCAGCAAGTACAGTGTATTGGACTGAAGAGAAGCTACTGTTGTCGTCCATTTCCTAAGCAGAGTTGAACTAGATATGGCCCGTGTGTCGGAAGCACAGTGCTTTTGTTGTGAGCAAGCTCACTGTTCTGGCCCTATTGGAAACAAAGGAGAGTAGAAGAGTGCTCTTTTCTCAAAAGCAGAGTGTGTTTCTTGTAAGGCTAGCTAGTATTTGTTTCCCAGTCAGAAATGGAGTTGAATCACATGCAGTTTCTTGTCCTACAAGCAAGAGTTGTTTCTGGTAAGAAGAGTCACTATTGTCCTCCCATTGCCATACACAGTGCAAATAGCACTCGCCTCTGTTCCCAGCAAGTACAGTGTATTGGACTGAAGAGAAGCTACTGTTCTTGTCAGTTTCCTAAGTGGAGTTGAACTAGATATAGCCTTTATGTCTGAAGCACAGTTCTTTTGTTCTGAGCAAGCTCACTGTTCTGGCCCTATAGGAAACACAGTAGATTAGAAGAGTGCTCTTTTCTCAAAAGCAGAGTGTGTTTCTTGTAAGGCGAGCTAGTGTTTTTTTCCCTATCAGAAAAGGATTTGAATCACATGCAGTTTCTGGTCCTACGAGCAAGAGTTGTTTTGTGGTAAAAAGAGTCACTTTTGTGCTCCATTCCATACACAGTGCAAAGAGCACTCGCGTCTGTTCCCAGCAAGTACAGTGTATTGGACTGAAGAGAAGCTACTGTTCTCGTCAGTTTCCTAAGTGGAGTTGAACTAGATATGGCCCGTACCTCGGAAGCACAGTTCTTTTGTTTTGAGCAAGCTCACTGTTCTGGCCCTATAGGAAACACAGTAGATTAGAAGAGTGCTCTTTTCTCAAAAGCAGAGTGTGTTTCTTGTAAGGCGAGGTACTATTTGTTTCCCAGTCAGAAATGGAGTTGATTCACATGAAGTTTCTGGTCCTACGAGCAGGAGTTGTTTTCTGGTAAGAAGAGTCACTATTGTGCTCCCATTGCCATACACAGTGCAAATAGCACTCACGTTTTTTCCCAGCAAGTACAGTGTATTGGACTGAAGAGAAGCTACTGTTCTTGTCAGTTTCCTAAGTGGAGTTGAACTAGACATGGCCCGTACATCGGAAGCACAGTTCTTTTGTTCTGAGCAATCTCACTGTTCTGGCCCTATAGGAATCACAGTAGAATAGAAGAGTGCTCTTTTCTCAAAAGCAGAGTGTGTTTTTTGTAAGGCGAGCTAGTATTTGTTTCCCAGTCAGAAATGGAGTTGAATCACATGCAGTTTCTGGTCCTATGAGCAAGAGTTTTTTCTGGTAAGAAAAGTCACTATTGCGCTCCATTTGCCATACACAGTGTAAATAGCACTAGCGTCTGTTCCCAGCAAGTACAGTGTATTGGACTGAAGAGAAGCTACTGTTCTCGTCAGTTTCCTAAGTGTAGTTGAACTAGATATGGCCCGTACGTTGGAAGCACAGTTCTTTTGTTCTGAGCAAGCTCACTGTTCTGGCCCTATAGGAAACACAATAGATTAGAAGTGTGCTCTTTTCTCAAAAGCAGAGTGTGTTTCTTGTAAGGCGAGCTAGTGTTTGTTTCCCAATCAGAAAAGGATTTGAATCACATGCAGTTTCTGGTCCTATGAGCAAGAGTGTTTTGTGGTAAAAAAAAAAAGAGTCCCTTTTGTGCTCCATTCGCCATACACAGTGCAAAGAGCACTTGTGTCTGTTCCCAGCAAGTATAGTGTATTGGACTGAACAGAAGCTGCTGTTCTTGTCAGTTTCCTAAGCAGAGTTGAACTAGATATGGCCCGTGTGTCGGAAGCACAGTGCTTTTGTTCTGAGCAAGCTCACTGTTCTGGCACTATTGGAAACAAAGGAGAGTAGAAGAGTGCTCTTTTGTCAAAAGCAGAGTGTGTTTCTTGTAAGGCGTGCTAGTATTTGTTTCCCAGTCAGAAATGGAGTTGAATCACATGCAGTTTCTGGTCCTAGGAGCAAGAGTTGTTTTCTGGTAAGCAGAGTCACTATTGCGCTCCATTTGCCATACACAGTGCACATAGCACTAGCGTCTGTTCCCAGCAAGTACAGTGTATTGGACTGAAGAGAAGCTACTGTTCTTGTCAGTTTCCTAAGCAAAGTTGAACTAGATATGGCCCGTGTGTTGGAAGCACATTTCCTTTGTTCTGAGCAAGCTCACTGTTCTGGCCCTATAGGAAACACAGTAGATTAGAAGAGTGCTCTTTTCTCAAAAGGAGAGTGTGTTTCTTGTAAGGCGAGCTACTATTTGTTTCCCAATCAGAAAAGGATTTGAATCACATGCAGTTTCTGGTCCTACGAGCAAGAGTTGTTTTCTGGTAAGCAGAGTCACTATTGCGCTCCATTTGCCATACACAGAGCAATTAGCACTAGCATCTGTTCCCAGCAAGAACAGTGTATTGGACTGAAGAGAAGCTACTGTTCTTATCAGTTTCCTAAGCAGAGTTGAACTAGATATGGTCCGTGTGTGGGAAGCACATTCTTTGTTCTGAGCATGCTCACTGTTCTGTCCCTATAGGAAACACAGTATATTAGAAGAGTGCTATTTTCTCAAAAGCAGAGTGTGTTTCTTGTAAGGCGAGCTAGTATTTGTTTCACAGTCCTAAATGGAGTTGAATCACACGCAGTTTCTTGTCCTACGAACTAGAGTTTTTTCTGGTAAGAAGAGTCACTATTGTGCTCCATTTGCCATACACAGTGCAAATAGCACTCGCGTCTGTTCCCAGCAAGTACAGTGTATTGGACTGAAGAGAAGCTACTGTTCTTGTCAGTTTCCTAAGCAGAGTTGAACTAGATATGGCCCATGTGTGTAGGAAGCACAGTTCTTTTGTTCTGAGCAAGCTCACTGTTCTGGCCCTATAGGAAACACAGTAGATTAGAAGAGTGCTCTTTTCTCAAAAGCAGAGTGTGTTTCTTGTAAGGCGAGCTAGTATTTGTTTCCCAGTCAGAAATGGATTTGAATCAATGCAGTTTCTGGTCCTATGAGCAAGAGTTGTTTTTTGGTAAGAAGAGTCACTTTTGTGCTCCATTTGCCGTACACAGTACAAATAGCACTCGCCTCTGTTCCCAGCAAGTACAGTGTATTGGACTGAAGAGAAGCTACTGTTCTCGTCAGTTTCCTAATTAGAATTGAACTAGATATGGCCCATATGTCAGAAGCACAGTTCTTTTGTTCTGAGCAAGCTCACTGTTCTGGCCCTATAGGAAACACAGTAGATTAGAAGAGTGCTCTTTTCTCAAAAGCAGAGTGTGTTTCTTGTAAGGCGAGCTAGTGTTTGTTTCCCAGTCCTAAATGGAGTTGATTCACATGCAGTTTCTGGTCCTATGAGCAAGAGTTGTTTTCTGGTAAGTAGAGTCACTATTGTGCTCCATTTGCCATACACAGTGCAAAGAGCACTCGCGTCTGTTCCCAGCAAGTAGAGTGTATTGGACTGAAGAGAAGCTACTGTTCTCGTCAGTTTCCTAAGTGGAGTTGAACTAGATATGGCCCGTGCGTGTAGGAAGCACAGTTCTTTTGTTCTGAGCAAGCTTACTGTTCTGGCCCTACAAGAAACACAGTAGATTAGAAGAGTGCTCTTTTCTCAAAAGCAGAGTGAGTTTCTTGTAAGGCGAGCTAGTATTTGTTTCCCAGTCCTAAATGGAGTTGAATCACATGCAGTTTCTTGTCCTACGAGCAAGAGTTGTTTTCTGGTAAGAAGAGTCACTATTGTGCTCCCATTGCCATACACAGTGCAAATAGCACTCGCCTCTGTTCCCAGCAAGTACAGTGTATTGGACTGAAGGGAAGCTACTGTTCTCGTCAGTTTCCTAAGTGGAGTTGAACTAGACATGGCCCGTACGTCAGAAGCACAGTTCTTTTGTTCTGAGCAATCTCACTGTTCTGGCCCTATAGGAAACACAGTAGATTAGATGAGTGCTCTTTTCTCAAAAGCAGAGTGTGTTTCTTGTAAGGCGAGCTACTATTTGTTTCCCAGTCAGAAATGGAGTTGAATCACATGCAGTTTCTGGTCCTATGAGCAAGAGTTGTTTTGTGGTAAAAAGAGTCACTTTTGTGCTCCATTCGCCATGCACACTGCAAAGAGCACTGGCGTCTGTTCCCAGCAAGTACAGTGTATTGGACTGAAGAGAAGCTACTGTTCTTGTCAGTTTCCTAAGTGGAGTTGAACTAGATTGGCCCGTATGTCGGAAGCACATTTCTTTTGTTATGAGCAAGCTCACTGTTCTGGCCCTACAAGAAACACAGTAGATTAGAAGAGTGTTCTTTTCTCAAAAGCAGAGTGTGTTTCTTTTAAGGCGAGCTAGTATTTGTTTCCCAGTAAGAAATGGTTTTGAATCACATGCAGTTTCTGGTCCTACGAGCAAGAGTTGTTTTTTGGTAAGAACAGTCACTATTGTGCTCCCACTGCCATACACAGTGCAAATAGCACTCGTGTCTGTTCCCAGCAAGTACCGTGTATTGGACTGAAGAGAAGCTACTGTTCTCGTCAGTTTCCTAAGTGTAGTTGAACTAGATATGGCCCATACGTCGGAAGCACAGTTCTTTTGTTCTGAGTAAGCTCACTGTTCTGGCCCTATAGGAAACACAGTAGATTAGAAGAGTGCTCTTTTCTCAAAAGCAGAGTGTGTTTCTTGTAAGGCGAGCTAGTGTTTGTTTCCCAATCAGAAAAGGATTTGAATCACATGCAGTTTCTGGTCCTATGAGCAAGAGTTGCTTTGTGGTAAAAAAAAGAGTCACTTTTGTGCTCCATTCGCCATACACAGTGCAAAGAGCACTCGCGTCTGTTCCCAGCAAGTATAGTGTATTGGACTGAAGAGAAGCTACTGTTCTTGTCAGTTTCCTAAGCAGAGTTGAACTAGATATGGCCCGCGTGTCGGAAGCACAGTGCTTTTGTTGTGAGCCAGCTCACTGTTCTGGCCCTATTGGAAACAAAGAGAGTAGAAGAGTGCTCTTTTCTCAAAAGCAGAGTGTGTTTCTCGTAAGGCGAGCTAGTATTTCTTTCCCAATACTAAATGGAGTTGAATCACATGCAGTTTCTGGTCATACGAGCAAGAGTTGTTTTCTGGTAAGAAGAGTCACTATTGCGCTCCATTTGCCATACACTGTGCAAATAGCACTCGTGTCTGTTCCCAGCAAGTACAGTGTATTGGACTGAAGAGAAGCTACTGTTCTTGTCAGTTTCCTAAGTGGAATTGAACTAGTTATGGCCCATATGTCGGAAGCACAGTTCTTTTGTTCTGAGCAAGCTCACTGTTCTGGCCCTATGGGAAACACAGTAGAGTAGAAGAGTGCTCTTTTTTCAAAAGCAGAGTGTGTTTCTTGTAAGGCGAGCTAGTGTTTGTTTCCCAATCAGAAAAGGATTTGATTTCACATGCAGTTTCTGGTCCTATGAGCAAGAGTTGTTTTGTGGTAAAAAAGAGTCACTTTTGTGCTCCATTCGCCATACACAGTGCAAAGAGCACTGGCATCTGTTCCCAGCAAGTACAGTGTATTGGACTGAAGAGAAGCTACTGTTCTCCTCAGTTTCCTAAGTGGAGTTGAACTAGATATGGCCCGTGTGTGTAGGAAGCACAGTTCTTTTTTTCTGAGCAAGCTCACTGTTCTGGCCCTATAGGAAACACAGTAGATTAGAAGAATGCTCTTTTCTCAAAAGCAGAGTGTGTCTCTTTTAAGGCGAGCTACTATTTGTTTCCCAGTCAGAAATGGAGTTGAATCACATGCAGTTTCTGGTCCTACGAGCAAGAGTTGTTTTCTGGTAAGAAGAGTCCCTATTGAGCTCCATTTGCCAAACAAAGTGCAAATAGCATTCTTGTCTGTTCCCAGCAAGTACAGTGTATTGGACTGAAGAGAAGCTACTGTTCTTGTCAGTTTCCTAACCAGAGTTGAACTAGATATGGCCCGTGTGTCGGAAGCACAGTGCTTTTGTTCTGAGCAAGCTCACTGTTCTGGCCCTATAGGAAACACAGGAGAGTAGAAGAGTGCTCTTTTCTCAAAAGCAGAGTGTGTTTCTCGTAAGGCGAGCTAGTATTTGTTTCCCAATACTAAATGGAGTTGAATCACATGCGGTTTCTTGTCCTACGAGGAAGAGTTGTTTTCTGGTAAGAAGAGTCACTATTGTGCTCCCATTGCCATACACAGTGCAAATAGCACTCGTGTCTATTCCCAGCAAGTACAGTGTATTTGACTGAAGAGAAGCTACTGTTCTTGTCAGTTTCCTAAGTGGAGTTGAACTAGACATGGCCCGTACGTCGGAAGCACAGTTCTTTTGTTCTGAGCAATCTCACTGTTCTGGCCCTATAGGAAACACAGTAGATTAGAAGAGTGCTTTTTTCTCAAAAGCAGAGCATATTTCTTGTAAGGCGAGCTACTATTTGTTTCCCAGTCAGAAATGAAGTTGAATCACATGCAGTTTCTGTTCCTATGAGCAAGAGTTGTTTTTTGGTAAAAAGAGTCACTTTTGTGCTCCATTCGCCATGCACACTGCAAAGAGCACTGGCGTCTGTTCCCAGCAAGTACAGTGTATTGGACTGAAGAGAAGCTACTGTTCTTGTCAGTTTCCTAAGCAGAGTTGAACTAGATATGGCCCGTGTGTCGGAAGCACAGTGCTTTTGTTCTGAGCAAGCTCACTGTTCTGGCCCTATAGGAAACACAGGAGAGTAGAAGAGTGCTCTTTTCTCAAAAGCAGAGTGTGTTTCTCGTAAGGCGAGCTAGTATTTGTTTCCCAATACTAAATGGAGTTGAATCACATGCAGTTTCTTGTCCTACGAGGAAGAGTTGTTTTCTGGTATGAAGAGTCACTATTGTGCTCCCATTTCCATACACAGTGCAAATAGCACTCGTGTCTGTTCCCAGCAAGTACAGTGTATTTGACTGAAGAGAAGCTACTGTTCTTGTCAGTTTCCTAAGTGGAGTTGAACTAGTCATGGCCCGTATGTCGGAAGCACAGTTCTTTTGTTCTGAGCAATCTCACTCTTCTGGCCCTATAGGAAACACAGTAGATTAGAAGAGTGCTCTTTTCTCAAAAGCAGAGCATATTTCTTGTAAGGCGAGCTACTATTTGTTTCCCAGTCAGAAATGGAGTTGAATCACATGCAGTTTCTGTTCCTATGAGCAAGAGTTGTTTTGTGGTAAAAAGAGTCACTTTTGTGCTCCATTCGCCATGCACACTGAAAGACCACTGGCGTCTGTTCCCAGCAAGTACAGTGTATTGGACTGAAGAGAAGCTACTGTTCTTGTCAGTTTCCTAAGTGGAGTTGAACTAGATTGGCCCGTACGTCGTAAGCACAGTTCTTTTGTTCTGAGCAAGCTCACTGTTCTGGCCCTATAGGAAACACAGTAGATTAGAAGTGTGCTCTTTTCTCAAAAGCAGAGTGTGTTTCTTTTAAGGCGAGCTACTATTTGTTTCCCAGTAAGAAATGGTTTTGAATCACATGCAGTTTCTGTCCCTACGAGCAAGAGTTGTTTTTTGGTAAGAAGAGTCACTATTGTGCTCCCACTGCCATACACAGTGCAAATAGCACTCGTGTCTGTTCCCAGCAAGTACAGTGTATTGGACTGAAGAGAAGCTACTGTTCTCGTCAGTTTCCTAAGTGTAGTTGAAATAGATATGGCCCGTATGTCGGAAGCACAGTTCTTTTGTTCTGAGCAAGCTCACTGTTCTGTCCCTATAGGAAACACAGTAGATTAGAAGTGTGCTCTTTTCTCAAAAGCAGAGTGTGTATCTTGTAAACCGAGCTAGTGTTTGTTTCCCAATCAGAAAAGGATTTGAATCACATGCTGTTTCTGGTCCTATGAGCAAGAGTTGTTTTGTGGTAAAAAAAGAGTCACTATTGTGCTCCATTCGCCATACACAGTGCAAACTGCACTCGCTTCTGTTCCCAGCAAGTATAGTGTATTGGACTGAAGAGAAGCTACTGTTCTTGTCAGTTTCCTAAGCGGAGTTGAACTAGATATGGCCCGTGTGTCGGAAGCACAGTGCTTTTGTTCTGAGCAAGCTCACTGTTCTGGCCCTATTGGAAACAAAGGAGAGTAGAAGAGTGCTCTTTTCTCAAAAGCGGAGTGTGTTTCTTGTAAGGCGTGCTAGTGTTTGTTTCCCAGTTCTAAATGGAGTTGAATCACATGCAGTTTCTTGTCCTATGAGCAAGAGTTGTTTCTGGTAAGAAGAGTCACTATTGCGCTCCCATTGCCATACACAGTGCAAAGAGCTCTCGCGTCTGTTCCCAGCAATTACAGTGTATTGGACTGAAGAGAAGCTACTGTTCTCATCAGTTTCCTAAGCAGAGTTGAACTAGATATGGCCCGTGTGTGTAGGGAGCACAGTTCTTTTGTTCTGAGCAACCTCATTGTTCTGGCCCTTTAGGAAACACAGTAGATTAGAAGAGTGCTCTTTTCTCAAAAGCAGAGTGTGTTTCTTGTAAGGTGAGCTAGTATTTGTTTCCCAGTCAGAAATGGATTTGAATCACATGCAGTTTCTGGTCCTATGAGCAAGAGTTGTTTTCTCGTAAAAAGAGTTACTATTGTGCTCCATTTGCCATACACAGTACAAATAGCCCTCGCCTCTGTTCCCAGCAAGTACAGTGTATTGGACTGAAGAGAAGCTACTGTTCTTGTCAGTTTCCTAAGCAGAGTTGAACTAGATATGGCCCGTGTGTCGGAAGCACAGTGCTTTTGTTCTGAGCAAGCTCACTGTTCTGGCCCTATAGGAAACACAGTAGATTAGAAGAGTGCTCTTTTCTCAAAAGCAGAGAGTGTTTCTCGTAAGGCGAGCTAGTGTTTGTTTCCCAATCAGAAAAGGATTTGATTTCACATGCAGTTTCTGGTCCTATGAACAAGAGTTGTTTTGTGGTAAAAAGAGTCA